>NW_026557942.1:0-55042 GCF_026930045.1 Uloborus diversus | reverse complement strand
AACGCATCGGTGTAAATAGTCTGTGGGTACAGACCATCGCACGAACTCGGCGCAAAACATGCTAAATTTCTCCTCTTCGCTATCTCGTTTTTAAATTGTCAGTTATACACAACTGAAAGCGTAAAAAAAATAATAATTTGAATTCTGACATTCTGAATTCAAAATATGTGCTTTGCAATCACGAGTTGCGGCAGGACTCTACTCATTGGGGTTATTGTTTCTAGAAACGGCTCCTGTCCCTCCAATCTTGCCTCTCCTCCTGGGCGGTTACGTGTGTATAGTTGTGTGGAAATGTGTAGGCACGCTCGCTCGCGTGCGTGTGTATACTTGTGTGTGTGTCCAGACCTGTGTGTATGCGTGTAAAGGCGCGTGCGTGTGAGTAGGAGACCATCGCCCAGGAGAAGCGGATTTCGGGGGACTGTGCTCAGGACCAGAGGAGCCACGTCTGTAGAGGACGGTGGCTGGTGGTGATGCAGAGACTCCTGGCCCAAGCTGAAAAAGGAACCAAACGCCAAGGACGGTCAAATAAAAACAATAAGCAATCGTGATTGCTCAAAAAAAAAAAAAAAAAAAAAAAAACATTTGTAGCTTCTCAAATCTCAAACTTTCTACTTCCAACAAAGTATATTTCAAGGGAAAAAAATCAGACATGAATATTTAATTAATTTTTAAATGGAAACAAATCTATATTTTTCGTGCAATAACACTGTAAAAAAATCCGTAAAATTTACAGAAAAAAACTGTCAGCCAGGACGCCAGTTTTCTTCCGTTTATTTTACAGAAATCTTCCGTATTTTTATTATTTATTCAAGCTGATTTATTATTTTATGAAGATTAAAAAATGAAACGATACTTTCATAAATCCATTTCAATATTTACTATACTACTACGAAATACGTGTATACAAAGGTAAATTTCCGAATATGCCTCTGTAACAGATGACAAAAAAACATAATAATAAAATATTGATTAGGATGCAATGAAATGGAAGTTGCAAACGATTTAAGACTTACTCGCTTTAAATAAATATAAGATCAAAAACTCGAGCACGAGAACGAAAATCCAAACACGCGGGCAAAATTTCGAAGATTCGAAGAAAAACAAAGTATAACCGGTTACAGATTCAAAAAAACAGAGAAATCCTGTATTTTATTACGAACAGTTTTTTTCTGTAAAAAATACGGATAACTTCTTCAAAATTTACAGTTTTTTTTTTTTACAGTGAAGTCACTTCCAAAACTTGTCTTGCCGGCAATTTAGTTGCTATATTTGGATTATTATCACTACTTTATAGCTAATTTTTTTTAGTCATGATTAATTTTGACTTGGAGATTTTCTCTGAGATATGGTTTTGTAGAAATTCTTTTGAAGCTTCTAGAGAAACAGAAACTAATGATCATCCATCTGCCGTTATTGGGGGCAGTGTTGGGCATTAATCAACTAAATCCTCAATCGACTAAAGTAATCTGACTCTCATTTAGTTCCGACTAATATTTTAAAAATTTAATTCAATTGCAGACGAAGATTAACGTTAGTTTAAACTAACGCGTTAGTTGATTAAAAAAACTAATTTAGTTCAGATTGATTTAGTTCAGATTAAATTAATCAAATTGAATTTAGTCAGATTAAAAGTAATCAGATTAAAAGTAATCAAATTAATTTGATTAAATTTTTAATTCAGATTAAATTCGTAAAATATAAATGTCACATGAACAGAGACACATTTGTATTTCGACGTGTATGTACATATTTACGCAAGCATACACGAGTTAATACGTGTATATACGACTATGTGCGTAAATATATGTTTATAAACGTGTTATCCCGCGTATGTTCGTGTACGGAGGTATATTTGAATTTTTAAGTGAATATACATATTTATGTGTGCATAAACGAGTAAATATGTGTATATACGAGTATGCACGTGTACACAAGAGAATATGCATATGGATATGTGTTACCCCGAGTATACTCGTGTACAGAGGTAAATTTGCTTTTAATTGTGAAAACACATACTTATGCGTACACACAAGCGAAAATACGTGCATATACGTGTACACATGAGAATATGCGTATAGATACGTTTTATCCTGAGTCTAACCGTGTAAAAAGGAACATTTGTATTTCGACGTGCATATTCATATTGAAGCGTGCATATTCGAGAAAGTACGTGTATATACAAGTATGTTCGTGTACACACGAGAATATGCGTATAGATATTTGTTACCCCGAATATACTCGTGTAAAGAGGTTCCATTTGTATTTGTACTTGTATATACATATTTCTGCGTGCATAAAGGAGAAGGAACGTGTATATACAAGTATGTTCATGTACACACGAGAATATATGTAAACATACGTGTTACCTCGAGTATACTCGTGTACAGAGGTAAATTTCTATTTAAACGTGTATAAATATATAGATGCATGCATATAAGAGAAAATACGTGTATATACGAGTAAGTACATGTAAACAAGACAAATAAGTGTTTAACCCGAGTATACTCGTGTACGAAGGCACATTTGTATTTCTATGTGTGTATGCATATTTATGGGTTTATAAACGAGTAAATACATATATACGATTATGTACGAGTACACACGATAGTATGCGTATAGATAAGTATTACCCCGAGTATACTCGTGTACAGAGGTAAATTTGCTTTTAATTGTGAAAACACATACTTATGCGTGCACGCAAGCGAAAATACATGTATGTACGTGTACACATGAGAATATGCGTATAGATATTTGTTACCCCGAGTATACTCGTGTAAAGAGGTACATTTGTATTTGTACGTGTATATACATATTTGTGCGTGCATATACGAGAAAGCACGTGTACATACAAGTATGTTCGTGTACACACGAGAATATGCGTATAGATATGTGTTACCCCGAGTATACTCGTGTAAAAAGCTACTATTGTATTTGTACGTGTATATAGATATTTATGCGTGCATAAACGAGAAGTTACGTGTATATAAAAGTATGTTCATGTACACACGATAATATATGTAAACATGCGTGTTACCCCGAGTATACTCGTGCACAGAGGTAAATTTCTATTTAAACGTGTATATACACATTGATGCATGCATATACGAAAAAATACGTGTATATACGAGTAAGTACGTGTACACATGACAATAGGTATATAGATACTTGTTTAACCCGAGTATACTCGTGTACGTTGGAACATTTGTATTTCTACGTTTATATGCATATTTATGCGTTTATAAACGAGTAAATATGTGTATATACGAGTATGTACGTGTACACATGAGAATATGCGTATAGATACGTGTTACCCCGAGTATACTCGTGTAAAGAGGTACATTTCTATTTCGACGTGTATATACATATTCAAGCATGCATATACGAGAAAGCACGTGTACATACAAGTATGTTCGTGTACACACGAGAATATGCGTATAGATATGTGTTACCCCGAATATACTCGTGTAAAAAGCTACATTTGTATTTGTACGTGTATATAGATATTTATGCGTGCATAAACGAGAAGGTACGTGTATATACAAGTATGTTCATGTACACACGAGAATATATGTAAACATACGTGTTACCCCGAGTATATTCGTGCACAGAAGTAAATTTCTATTTAAACGTGTATACACACATTGATGCATGCATATACGAGAAAATACGTGTATATACGAGTAAGTACGTGTACACACGACAATAGGTATATAGATACTTGTTTAACCCGAGTATACTCGTGTACGATGGCACATTTGTATTTCTACGTGTATATGCATATATATGCGTTTATAAACGACTAAATACGTGTATATACGAGTATGTACGTGTACACATGAAAATATGCGTATAGATACGTGTTACCCCGAGTATACTCGTGTAAAGAGGTACATTTCTATTTCGACGTGTATATACATATTCAAGCATGCATATACGAGAAAGCACGTGTACATACAAGTATGTTCGTGTACACACGAGAATATGCGTATAGATATGTGTTACCCCGAATATACTCGTGTAAAAAGCTACATTTGTATTTGTACGTGTATATAGATATTTATGCGTGCATAAACGAGAAGGTACGTGTATATACAAGTATGTTCATGTACACACGAGAATATATGTAAACATACGTGTTACCCCGAGTATATTCGTGCACAGAAGTAAATTTCTATTTAAACGTGTATACACACATTGATGCATGCATATACGAGAAAATACGTGTATATACGAGTAAGTACGTGTACACACGACAATAGGTATATAGATACTTGTTTAACCCGAGTATACTCGTGTACGATGGCACATTTGTATTTCTACGTGTATATGCATATATATGCGTTTATAAACGACTAAATACGTGTATATACGAGTATGTACGTGTACACATGAAAATATGCGTATAGATACGTGTTACCCCGAGTATACTCGTGTAAAGAGGTACATTTGTATTTCTACGTGTTCATGCATATTTAAGCTTGCATATACGAGAAAGTATTTGTATATACAAGTACGTTCGTGTACACACGAGAATATGCATATAGATGCGTGTTAACCCGAGTATATTCGTGCAGAGAGGAGAATTTGTATTTAAGATTGTACATACAATTTTATGCGAGCATATTCGAGAAAAGACAAGTATGTACGAGTATGTTCGTGTACACAAGAGAATATGCGAACAGACACGTGTAACCCGAGTATACTCGTGTACAGAGGTACATTTGTATTTGTACGTTAAAAAACATATTTATGCTCGCATACACTTGTATATACGAGTAATATATATATATATATATATATATATATATATATATATATATATATATATATATATATATATATATATATATATATATATATATATACCTCTGTGCACGACTATACTCTGATTAACACGTATCCATACGCATATTTTTTGTGTACACGTACATACCCGTGTAATCACGTGTTTACTCGTGTATGCACAAATAAATTTGTACATACACTTAGAAATTACACATACCTCCGTCCACGAATATACTCGGGATAACAGGTAGAAGTGCAAAAAAAAAAAAAAAATGGGTTTACACTTATCTACTCGTATATACACGTATTTACTTGTGTTTACACGTACTTATAGGTATATACACGTAGAAATACAAAATTTCCAGTATACACGAATATTCGGGATAACGCGTATATATACGGATATGCACAAAACTACTCGTTAATACATGTTTTTACTCGTATATACAAGTGTATGCGAGCATAAATATGTTTTTTAAAGTACAAATACAAATGTACCTGTGCACACGAGTATTCTCGGGTTACACGTATCTGTTCGCATATTCTCTTGTGTACACGAACATACTCGTACATACTTGTTTTTTCTCGAATATGCTCGCATAAAATTGTATGTACAATCTTAAATACAAATTCTCCTCTCTGCACGAGTATACTCGGGTTAACACGCATCTATATGCATATTCTCGTGTGTACACGAACATACTTGTATGTACACGTGCTTTCTCGTATATGCAAGCTTAAATATGCATGAACACGTAGAAATACAAATGTACCTCTTTACACGAGTATACTCGGGGTAACACGTATCTATACGCATATTTTCATGTGTACACGTACATACTCGTATATACACGTATTTAGTCGTTTATAAACGCATATATATGCATATACACATAGAAATACAAATGTGCCATCGTACACGAGTATACTCGGGTTAAACAAGTATCTATATACCTATTGTCGTGTGTACACGTACTTACTCGTATATACACGTATTTTCTCGTATATGCATGCATCAATGTGTGTATACACGTTTAAATAGAAATTTACTTTTGTGCACGAGTATACTCGGGGTAACACGTATGTTTACATATATTCTCGTGTGTACATGAACATACTTGTATATACACGTACCTTCTCGTTTATGCACGCATAAATATCTATATACACGTACAAATACAAATGTAGCTTTTTACACGAGTATACTCGGGGTAACACATATCTATACGCATATTCTCGTGTGTACACGAACATACTTGTATGTACACTTGCTTTCTCGTATATGCATGCTTGAATATGTATATACACGTCGAAATAGAAATGTACCTCTTTACACGAGTATACTCGGGGTAACACGTATCTATACGCATATTCTCATGTGTACACGTACATACTCGTATATACACATATTTACTCGTTTATAAACGCATAAATATGCATATAAACGTAGAAATACAAATGTTCCTTCGTACACGAGTATACTCGGGTTAAACAAGTATCTATACACCTATTGTCATGTGTACACGTACTTACTCGTATATACACGTATTTTCTCGTATATGCATGCATCAATGTGTGTATACACGTTTAAATAGAAATTTACCTCTGTAAACGAATATACTCGGGGTAACACGTATGTTTACATATATTCTCGTGTGTACATGAACATACTTGTATATACACGTACCTTCTCGTTTATGCACGCATAAATATCTATATACACGTACAAATACAAATGTAGCTTTTCACACGAGTATACTCGGGGTAACACATATCTATACGCATATTCTCGTGTGTACACGAACATACTTGTATGTACACGTGTTTTCTCGTATATGCAAGCTTAAATATGCATGAACACGTAGAAATACAAATGTACCTCTTTACAGGAGTATACTCGGGTTAAACAATTATCTATACACGTTTAAATAGAAATTTACCTCTGTGCACGAGTATACTCGGGGTAACACGTATGTTTACATATATTCTCGTGTGTACACGAACATACTTGTATGTACACGTGCTTTCTCGTATATGCATGCTTGAATATGTATATACACGTCGAAATAGAAATGTACCTCTTTACACGAGTATACTCGGGGTAACACGTATCTATACGCATATTCTCATGTGTACACGTACATACTCGTATATACACGTATTTACTCGTTTATAAACGCGTAAATATGCATATAAACGTAGAAATACATATGTTCCATCGTACACGAGTATATTCGGGTTAAACAAGTATCTATATACCTATTGTCATGTGTACACGTACTAACTCGTATATACGCGTATTTTCTCGTATATGCATGCATCAATGTGTATATACACGTTTAAATAGAAATTTACCTCTGTGCACGAGTATACTCGGGGTAACACGTATGTTTACATATATTCTCGTGTGTACATGAACATACTTTTATATACACGTACCTTCTTGTTTGTGCACGCATACATATCTATATACACGTACAAATACAAATGTAGCTTTTTACACGAGTATACTCGGGGTAACACATATCTATACGCATATTCTCGTGTGTACACGAACATACTTTTATGTACACGTACTTTCTCGTATATGCATGTTTGAATATGTATATAAACGTCGAAATACAAATGTACCTCTTTACACGAGTATACTCGGGGTAACACGTATCTATGAGCATATTCTCATGTATACACGTATATAAACGTATTTTCGCTTGTGTGCACGCATAAGTATGTGTATACACAATTAAAAGCAAATTTGCCTCTGTACACGAGTATACTCGGGTTTCCACGTATCCATATGCATATTCTCTTGTATACACGTACATACTCGTATATACACGTATTTACTCGTGTATGCACACATAAATATGTATATTTACTTAAAATTTCAAATATACCTCCGTACACGAACATACGCGGGATAACACGTTTATATACGTATATACCCGCACGTAGTCGTATGTATACGCATTAACTTGTGTATGCTTGCATAAATATATATATACACGTAGAAATACAAATGTGCCTCTGTTCATGTGATATTTATATTTTACGAATTTAATCTGAATTAAAAAAGTAATCAAATCAATTTGATTACTTTTAATCTGATTACTTTTAGTTTGATTAAATTCAATCTGATTAATTTAATCTGAACTAAATCAATCAGAACTAAATTAGTTTTTTTAGTCAACTAACGAGTTAGTTTAAACTAACGTTAATCTTCGTCTGCAATTGAATTAAATTTTTAAAATATTAGTCTGAACTAAATGGGAGTCAGATTACTTTAGTCAACTAATCAATCAATTACAAATTTAGTTGATTTTTTTAGTTGATGCCCAACACTGATTGGGGGTAAGGCTGGTTGAGGGATTTTAAATAGAACTCTCGGGACGGGAGCACACAACAAATTCCTTATTAATTATGTTTGGTTTCGGAATGAAAATTATATTTAAGATTTGTGTTATAATACTGAAAGGTTGAGAAACACGGCCTTAGGCTTAGCCTCAGATAGGACCGATCAAGTATTATGTAAACAAAAAAGGGAGACCATGGGCTGCTTATTTTCTCTGACAAGAGGAGAGGGTTACGAAAATTCTTAGGTAAGCATTAAGTAACGAATTAGTTACACTGCAACAACAAAAAAAACGTGGGGAAAGAGCATCCTGTGACGAATAAAATGTCATAAAATCTTATGTTAGAAAAAGAGGAAAGTGGTAAAGCGTATGCTTATTTTTTCTCACAAGATGGGGGGAGAGACGGTTCAAAATGACTAAAAAATGATTATACAATACTTGAATGACCCCTTATTAGCTATTGCATATATTTTCAACTGAAAGTATTTACATATAGAAGTACAAATACGAGAAATATATACTCACCAGCTGCGTGCCCGGCGTTGCGTGGGCTACTTAAAAAATGAAAGATGTCCAAATGATTTTTTTTGTATTACTCTAACATCAGGTTCTAAAGCGCTAAGGAGTAAATAAATACGAGTAATGCAAATTTTGTAAAACACCAGTAGAGCATATTTTTGGCAAAAATCTCTTTAACGTTAATCATAGTTATCAATGATACAAGTTATGAGTATTTTTAATTAGCACAAAAGATGAAAATACATGCATTATCAGTTATAATCTGTGCTCACTTTAAACTGAATTAAATCTGATAGACTATATCTGAAACATTTGTATGTACAATTACGATCAGCTTTTTACATAAAATGACACATACTTTTTGGTTGCTTACGTGAAACTAAAGCACCAAGACTTAATAAACACCAATTAGCATTAATTTAATACCAAGTCATCAGATTCGAATTAAGCTTTAGTTCAAATCCTTAAAAACAATATTTTTGTTCAACTCTGTTTCACTTAAAGAAATTCAAACAATCTTAATTTAACATGTTCTTTTAACGATACAAACTGTATTTCAAAAATAGAAACAGGAAGGAAAAAGAGAGTTATTACAATTCGAAAACTCACCCATGTGACGGGAAAAAGTCCAACAAAATAAACATAACTAGTCGCACATCCTAAATGTACCAAAATATGAGGTCGGTGAATAATAAACTTACACTACAATCAATAAACATAGCTAAAGAAACAACTTTCATATGCTGAAAAGAGTTAAGAACGTTGAATGTAAAAAATAAAAAAAGGACAGACGATAAAATAAAGGCTATGCCCGAATAGGGCAACCAATTTTAAACTAATTTAAAAGGAAATTCTAGATGGAAACGTTGTTTTAAGATTTGGACAGCAGCCAAAAAATCTCTTTTAAAACAATTATTAGAATTTTACTTGCTCGCGCATATGCAAAATGGCAACAGGAAAGAAATAAAAATTCCTGAATAACGTAATGTTAATTAACATTTTAATTAATATCTCTGCTAATTAAAGTCGCACAATTACGAGATTGGTCCTATTGTTTTCTTTGGAAAATTTCGAATTGATCGCTATCTAGTTTGACTCCCGATTCGCAGTGGTTCTAGAGAAGATAGATCTTCAGACAGACAGACAGACAGACAGACGGACGCGAACAGATTTTGATATTATAGTGGATAGCTCAGTCGTCGAACTAACGGCAAGAAAAATGAGGTCGAAGTTTTGAATTACTATTGGAAGGACCTTCTCAGGGATGTGGTAGCACCTTCCTAGCCCGACGAGATGTCATCACGTCAGCGTAGTCGAAAACTAGGGGCCCGACTCGGAATCAAAGTAGTATAAATTTGACTGGTTTTATGGGGGTAGGTGGGCCTGGTGACGAAACTGACAAGGGGCTCAATTTGGCTCTCGGCGGCCCTGGAGCACCCTCCTTTCTAGTTTCTACCACTGGCACGCGGCGCCGTCACATTGGAAGCGACAGATGTGCAATCACCGGTCACTTCGCGAAATGGCCAGCCAAAGTAGAAAATGCAAAATTAACTGCACGTATTTCGGGCCTTGGCCAAACCTCTTGGCCAGCAAATTCGCGAATTGACCGAACTTCAGGCATTGGGTAATATATATATATATATATATATATATATATATATATTGTTACAAACCCTGTAAATGGTAATTATTGTAGTAACGTAACCTGTAAATAGTTTCCCGTAATGAATATACAACCCCTTAACATACGGCTAAAGTATACGATCCCCCTATTTCTTTTTTTGTTCATTGATAAAATTTGATAACGGTCTACTATTTTCCAGAAGCGTTTGGAATAGTTGAGAGATTTCTTTCGATGTTTATAAAAGGGTCCCGCGTGATAAAGAGGGGAGTTTCGATTGAGATTTCGAACTGAGAGCGTATTTGCTCTGTTTATTGCGAGGCATTTCGCTGTGTTGTTTTCGTATTTGGAAGTAAATACGTGTGTAAACGTTGAGTTTACGGTGTTGTGTAATAATTGCTTAATTGTTGATGAATAATTTAGCAGTTGTTGACGCTCTTTCCTGTACATAGTGTAAATAAATTTCCTGTATTTTTTTAATCAAGAACTGTGTCTTCATTTCAAGAAAGTGGAAGTCGCACCGAATCCGTTACAATTGGCGCCCAACGTGGGGCTACTTCAGGACTTTCTTGCAGTAAGTGTGACTTTGGACGTTTTTTCATAAAGAATTTTTAAATTTGGACTTTATTTTTATGGTGATTACTCGCGCAATGGATGAACAATTAAACCAACTTCTTGATGCAATCAACTCTGTGAAAAATGATATGGCGGCTAATCAAGACCAATTAAAAAATGAATTGACTGCAAATCAAGTACAATTGAAATATGAACTGGCGGCTAATCAAGAACAATTGAAAAATGAATTGGCGACTAACCAAGAACAGTTAAATAGTGATTTAACTGCTAAAATTACTACAAGTCAAGATGAAATAAAAAGTGACCTAACGTCGTTGAAAACCATGATGGAGAATCAAGTAACCGCCATGGGAGATAAAGTTGATGCTCTGGAAGAAAAATTTGATACTGTGGAAGAGCGTATCGCCAATGTGGAAAATAAGTTGGAAGAAGAAGACAAGAAATTTACTTCATTTAAGGAAGAAATAATTAAAGACATGGAACGGAGATTGGCGACCGCGGAAAGCAGCTCTGTACAGTTTGGCGCTCCCACATCGGTTGCTCGACCGTCCATTAAACTTGCCACATTTGATGGGAAAACTTCGTGGCAGGTTTACAAAACTCAGTTCATGATAGTGGCGGAAGCGAGCGGAGGGACTCTGCTACCAAGGCATGCCATCTTGCAGCATCCCTGAGAGGTGACGCAGCGGACATTCTTCAGACCCTTCCGGACAGCCAGCGCCTGGATTTCGCCGCCCTCACAGTTGCGTTGGAGCTTCGCTTCGGTGAGAAGTGCCAGACAGATTTCAGCCGACTCCAGTTGAAGTCCCGTTTCCAGAAAACCGGGGAAACCCTGCAAGAGCTAGCGGCGGACATCGAGAGACTGTCTCATCTTGCTTTTTGCGACTGTCCTGCGGATGTTCGGGACAACCTGGCACTCAACTATTACATCGACGGGGTTCGAGATCCGGAAATCCAGAAAGCTCTACGGATGGCGGAAGTCAAAGACCTGAATTCTGCTGTTGCGTATGCGATGAAGTTGGAGGCCGCCCAGCAAGCAACCCGCAAGGATCGCCGTTCAATCCGCGGCGTGAAAACTGATGAGCCTGATTCGGTTTCGTCACGCTTTGCTGAACTGGAAAAGCAAATAAAAGAAATTGCAGGAACCCTCAAAAGGATTTCGGCTCCAAAGGACCAAAATGGACAATCACTTAAGTGCTGGAAATGCGGCGGCGAGGGTCACTTACAAAGAAACTGTGAAGCTCGCCAAGAAACCAGAGGGAAGAGCACCTCTCCCTCTCAGGTCCAGGAAAACTAAGCCATGGCAATCTCGCGGGGCGGAGGTCGCCAAATTGGAATGAGCCCCATCTTAAAGTTTACCAGATTTCATCGACGAGTGGCGGCAATAATGGACTGTTTGTTTACGCATATGTAAACGGGTTTCCCTGCGAACTGATTATTGACACTGGAGCCAATGTTACAATCATTAGAACAGATGTGGCTCGTCAATTTGGACTCAACATTCTATGGACGCCGCCCTGCGTTACCCTCCAAACTGTGACAGGTGACAAGATCGAGATTGAAGGTAAAGTAAACTTAGAAATTGTATTTGGAAATGCCACTTACCATCATACGGCATTAGTTGCTGCTATCACAGATCCCTTCATTCTCGGATTGAACTTTTTGAAGAAGTATGACTTCAACTTCGACTTCAAGACTAATGAGCTGCACTCGATAAGAGAAGACATAGCCGTTTTCCCCGCAGAAAGTGATGTAAAATCTGCTCATCAAATAATAGCCCAAACAGATTTATCGATTCCCTCAAGGTCAGAATCATTAATACCTGGTTCCATTAAAGAAAGCAATAGTTTTCGATTTGGACACATTGAATACCCCAACCTAAACAATAACCTAAAAGGAGTGCTGGTAGCATCTACGCTTGTGGACCTTTCTATGGATGTAATTCCTGTGAGAGTCGCCAACGTGAGTGAAAGGCCAAGGAATATCCGAAAAGGTGAAGTGTTGGCAACTTGTACTCCAGTAAACTGCATCATTAGAAGAATCAATTCCCCTGCGACTGTGTCTTCTGACTCCTTGACATCAAAGTTAATTGGGAGTGCGCCGTTATCCAATGATCCAAGAACTGCTGCGGGACAATTGGTGAACGATTTCAAGCATCTGTTTTCATCTACATCGGAGGATGTGGGCCGGACGAATTTGAAGCAGCATAGGATTTACACTGGAGAACACCCCCCTATTAAACAGCATCCAAGACGACTACCGTTCGCCAAGAAGGAAGAGGTTGAAAATCTCCTGAAAGAGATGAAAGAGAATGATGTAATCGAACCCTCATCCAGTCTTTGGGCCTCTCCCATCGTCTTGGTCCGAAAGAAAGATGGCTCCACCAGATTTTGTGTCGATTACCGACGGCTGAATGAAATCACCAAGAAAGACAGTTACCTTCTTCCACGGATAGACGACACCTTGGACACTCTTTCCGGACACAAGTGGTTTTCGACCATGGACTTGAAGAGCGGCTACTGGCAGGTTGAAATACACCCTGATGACCGAGAGAAGACAGCGTTTACAACTGGACAAGGCTTATGGCAGTTTAAAGTGATGCCCTTCGGCCTCTGCAATGCACCAGCTACGTTCGAGCGTCTTATGGAGACAGTGTTAAGAGGACTTTCCTACGAATCCTGTCTGGTCTACTTAGACGATATCATCATTGTGGGACGCAGTTTCGAAGAACATCTGGCAAATCTTAGGAAGGTGCTGCAGAAGCTTAAGGAAGCCAATCTGAAGTTAAGCCCGTCCAAATGTAATTTGTTCCGCCGGGAAGTGAACTACCTTGGTCACATCATCTCTTCTGAAGGTGTACCAACCGATCCAGAAAAGGTATCTGCGGTCAAGAGTTGGAGTCGTCCCGAAAACATCCATCAGCTGCGAAGTTTCCTGGGGCTCTGCACTTACTACAGGAAGTTTGTGAAGGGTTTTTCCAATATTGCACGACCTTTGCATAAACTGACGGAGAGCAAGCAAAAGTTTGAATGGTCCAAAGAATGCGAAGATGCATTTCTACGACTGAAGGAGGCTTTAACCTCAACGCCTATCCTCGCCTATCCTCAGCCTGAAAAATCCTTCATCCTGGACACTGATGCGAGCAACGAGGGTATCGGAGCTGTTTTCTCCCAAGAAATTGACGGCAATGAACACGTCATCGCTTACTGGAGCAAATGCTTATCAAAGTCGGAGCGAAATTACTGCGTCACCAGAAAGGAGTTACTGGCCATAGTGAAAGCTGTAGAACACTTCCACCATTACCTCTACGGCCGAAAATTTCTGCTTCGGACAGATCATGCCTTATTAACTTGGCTTTTGAATTTCAAAAATCCGGAAGGCCAGATAGCCAGATGGATACAGCGGCTCCAGGAATATGACATGGAGATCAAGCATCGAAAAGGGTTATCTCACGGTAATGCTGACGCTTTATCAAGGAGACCCTGTCCTGAGAACTGCCACTATTGTTCCCGAATCGAGAAACAGTATGGAGCGACTAGCCCTACCGCCTATCAGGTGACAGTGACTCCAACATCATTGAAACCTGATCCATGGAGTGACGACCAAGTTCGAAAAGATCAACTTGAAGACCCCGACATAAAACCAATTTTGGAGTTCATGGAAAGTGACAGTCGGCGCCCTAGCTGGCAGGACGTTTCCATCTTCAGTCCTGCTACAAAAAGATACTGGGCTTTATGGAACTCACTCCATTTACGGAACGGCGTACTGTACCGAAAATGGGAATCTGATGACGGCAAAACATCTAGGTGGCAGTTACTACTTCCTCGATCAAGGATTTCAGATGTTCTGAAAGAAATACATAGTAGTGCGACTGGAGGACATTTTGGTGTCTGGAAAACCCTCAATAAAATTCGGGAGCGCTTCTTCTGGAGCAAGGCGAAGGATGACGTGGAGAAGTGGTGCCATTCTTGTGACGCCTGTGCTGCTCGTAAAGGACCGAAGAAAAGAAGCTGAGGGAAGCTTCATCTGTACAACGTTGGAGCTCCTTTCGAACGAATTGGGATCGACATCCTGGGTCCTCTACCAAGAACTGCTGATGGGAACAAATACATTCTTGTTTCCATCGACTATTTCACCAAATGGCCCGAAGCGTATCCCATTCCAGATCAAGAGGCTACCACCGTAGCAGAGACTCTAGTTCAACATTGGATCTCGAGATATGGAACACCTTTGCAGATTCATTCCGATCAAGTTAGGAATTTCATCTCTGCTGTGTTTAAGGGCCTATGTCAAATTTTCGGAATTGAGAAAACTAGGACAACACCACTACACCCACAATCGGACGGCATGGTGGAGAGATTTAACCGCACAATCCTGAACAATCTCTCGCTTATGGTATCCAGAAATCAACAGGATTGGGACAAGAAGCTACCTTTGTTCCTGCTGGCCTACCGCAGTGCTGTCCACGAGACTACCGGATATGCCCCATCTCAGATGCTCTTCGGACGAGAGCTTCGGCTACCTTGTGATCTCGTCTTCGGTCGTCCTCCGGATGCGCCTGCATCGCCTGAGGAGTACATCCAGGATCTCCAGGCCCGGTTGGAAGACGTTCATAACTTCGCACGAGAGCGAATCAACATCGCGGCGGAGAAGATGAAGACCCGATACGACACAAGGTCTACTGAACATGAATTCAACAAAGGCGACAAGGTTTGGTTATGGAATCCCATCCGACGGAAAGGTCTTTCACCCAAATTGCAGTCGCATTGGGATGGACCCTACAAAGTCCTTAACCGACTGAATGACGTCGTAGTGTGGATCCAAAAATCACCTAATGCAAAACCTAGGGTTGTACATTATGATCGGTTAGCCCCATACTATGGCCATAGTTCATGAGTATTACGTAAACAACCATGGTTGATAACATAAAAGTTGTAGATAATTTTTGCTTTTAATGTTTAGTAATATTTCTTGTTATTATTGTGTTTTCTGTATCTGTTAGTTATTAATGTGTATATTTGTAAGCTTGTGATAGAAGTTTGGCACCCTTTCTGGGGATTGTACTGCCCGGGACGTGCAGTCCTTAGGAAGGGGGCAATGTTACAAATCCTGTAAATGGTAATTATTGTAGTAACGTAACCTGTAAATAGTTTCCCGTGATGAATATACAACCCCTTAACGTATGGCTAAAGTATACGATCCCCCCTATTTCATTTTTTGTTCATTGATAAAATTTGATAACGGTCTACTATTTTCCAGAAGCATTTGGAATAGTTGAGAGATTTCTTTCGATGTTTTTAAAAGGGTCCCGCGTGATAAAGAGGGGAGTTTCGATTGAGATTTCGAACTGAGAGCGTATTTGCTCTGTTTATTGCGAGGCATTTCGCTGTGTTGTTTTCGTATTTGGAAGTAAATACGTGCGTAAACGTTGAGTTTACGGTGTTGTGTAATAATTGCTTAATTGTTGATGAATAATTTAGCAGTTGTTGACGCTCTTTCCTGTACATAGTGTAAATAAATTTCCTGTATTTTTTTAATCAAGAACTGTGTCTTCATTTCAAGAAAGTGGAATTCGCACCGAATCCGTTACAATATGCTAGAGAGGTAAAATACCCGAGTATTTATTTTTAGGGGTAAATACCCCCAATGGGTATTTACCCGGGTATTTATTTCAAAAATTTATATTCAACTGAAATACTTTTCTTTATGTATTCCACTAAGTATGTATATAACCAACCATATGCAAAACAATAAATTTTTGTCCAAAAATTGTATTTTGATCACATATTTAAAGAATTACTGTGTGAAACAACTTAGCAATCTAATACGATATTCACATTAAATGTGTTGGATATGCCTAATCAATGTTGATAGCCAAATTTCAGATATAAAACGCCGTTCTACAAAAAGTAAAAATCTTAACTGGTTACAAAAAAAGCAAACATCAATTTTTTAAGGTCCTAGTCTTTTATAACCCAGTAATATGTTTCTGCATGACATCAAAATGTAACGAAATGTCGCTCAATTTATTATTACTACTAATTTATATACATATTTTGCAGAAATTTCCTCCAAAACTAGTTCAAGTGTTCAGCCGTATTCTGTATCTCACATATGTACACACACCCACACACATAATATACAGAAACGTTTAAAATTCAAAAATAGAAAGAATCAAACCAAAGATGTTCTGAAGAATGGATCTCGCGAACTAAGTGGCTGGTAGTGATGGGCATAATCGAGTTCTCATAATCGAATCACTCGATTATTCAAGATCATTCGAGAACTCGATTACCACGAGTTTTCGATTATCGTATCTCGAGTTCTCGATTATCACTTCTCGAGTTCTCGAGCGATGAACTTCTCGAGTACTCGATTATCACTTTTCGAGTTCTCGAGCGATGAACTTCTCGAGTTCTCGATTATCACTTTCTGAGAACTCGAGCGATCAACTGCTCGAGCTCTCGATTGTCACTTTCCGAGTTCTCGAGCGATCAACTGCTCGAGTTCTCGCTTTGAACTTCTCGAGATGTTGAGTTCTCGAGATGTTGAGTACTCGAGATGTTGAGTTCTCGAAATCTTGAGTTCTCGAGATCTTGAGTTCTCGAGATCTTGAGTTCTCGAGATCTTGAGTTCTCGAGATCTTGAGTTCTCGAGATGTCAATCACTCGAGCAGTGTTATTCTTCGATCGATTTGATAATCGAATGAACCTCTCAATATAGTTGACTTCTGACAAGGGTGCCCACCTATGGAGGGGGGCGGGTCATGGCGCAGACTGTGCTATTGACATTTTTAGGGGGGGTGTTTTAAGGGGTATTTTTCTCATTTGTTGGGGGAAGGTCTCTGCGATATTGAGGGGGGGGGGGCTTGACCTCAATGCGGGTGAGCACCCTTGCTTTTGAAGTGTTTTAGTTGCAGGGGCGGATCCGTCATTTAGGCGGTCAAAGGGCTGACTTTGAAAAGTTAATGATTTTACTTATGAATGAGCATGGTTTTTTTCTGTCTTCCGAAAAAATTTGCATTGAAACATTTTAACCCTTTCCCCAGAAAGACGGGCTGCGCTGAGGAACCCACAGGGGAGGTGGGTCATTGCGCAGACTGAGCCATTGAAATTCCTAATGGACGTTAGACTTTTTTAGGGAGTGTCCTTGAGAGGGAGAGAGGATCCCTAATTTTAAAAAGTGTGCCAGCACACTTGAGGAATGGATCCCCTTGCGATCTAAATGGTATTACAATCAAATAATTGCCTTTCGAATGTTTCATTCGAATAGTGTTATAATCGAATGTATACTGTTGAATGCTTGATTATCAAATGATTTTTTGGGGATGCTTGGTAGTCTAATGATATGTTTTGAGCGAAAGGTGTTAATGAATAAACACATGGACTGTGGGAGACATGTGTGTGGTGGAAGTAAAGGTTGAAGGCGCTTATATAAGGTTCTAACTTGAGAGGCATTAAAATTATAGTTCAGGTAAAAAGGGGGAATACTTAAGTTGAAAACCTGAGGGGACGTCTTCCCCCTTACGTTCACCTTCGACTATACGATTGGGTAATGATACAAGTGTAATAGGCAATAACAAACGTTTTAGAGCCCAAATATACAGATCACTGCAGACACGTGTTTCGGGGTTTCAAGGAACCCGTTTTTCAACGAAAAATAGTGAGATTGTGGATGTAAGGACATTACTGGATGTCTTTACGGACCATTCATTAATTACGTAAGGGTCCCGTGGGGGTGGGGGGTGGAAAAATGTCTGCATACTTTGGGGGAGGGGGGAGAGGGGTTCAAACGCATTCTTAAGCAGTATTTTCCAAGCCGATGTTTCATTTGCGTCTGGAAAATAAAAACGTATTAGGATGACTTTTTTATTTGTTTTACGAAGAATTAATTATGTAAAACATAATAAAAGAATTGCACTATGTATGGCATGTTTTATTTTAAACTACTATCGCATCATATACAAAAAAATGTCGAAAACACATTCAGTCTATATTCCAACTTTTTAGTAAATATTTCTTCACGCAAAAAGGTTTAATTTAATAATAGTGAATTAAATTTCGATTCCAGTGATATTGGATTAGTTATTTCATTATTTCTAAAAACGAAATGGAATCTTACGTAAGAATAGGGGGAGGGGTTTGAAAAACCTTACGTACCCTTACATAGGGGGAAGGGGTCAAAAATGGCCAAAATCATCCATATGTAACAAAGGAATGGCCCCTTATATGTAAAAGTTTACTATTTTGTTGAAAAAAGGGTACCTTAAGGGGGTCCGGGACACAAAAATCGTCAAATTTTTGCAATTTTTTTATCATGTAAAAAATTACTCCGTGTTTTTCTGCTTAAGAGGAGGTTTGAATCTTGTTTCTATCTTAAATAGAACGAAAGATATAATTATTTTTGTTTCATGCACCTAACTAATGTGTACCTAACTTTAAAACTTTAAACGCGTTTTTCTCCATGATGCAATTTTTCCCGATTTCTTGCATTCCAACTCTTATAAGTCAGGAACCGATAAAGATAAAGTAATGAAACTTGGAGCATATCTTTTTCAAGCAGTTTACTTTAAATTTTATTCGTCGAATTTGAAAAAAACGTTTACTGCAAAAATTACGATTTAAAAAAAAAAAAGTATCTTCGAATTTTTCGAAATTTTTCTTCAAATATTTTTTTATTTTTTATTGAATCAATATTTTTAAAATCGCCGAATAAAAATTAAAGCTTAGATATTTGCGCGTAATTCATTGAAAAAAAATTGAAAATTCTTTAAGAATATTTTGAGTTATAGCAATTTAAAGCAACCCCATTTTTTATAAAAAAACTAATTAAATTTAAATAAAAAAATTTCTTCTTTTCATACTTATGTTATGATTTTGCTTATTAAATAAATGGTGAATCAGTGCAAAAAATTTCAAAACTCTAAAGTATATAATAAAAAAAATTTCAAAATGTGTCCCGGACCCCCTTAAAACTCCAAAACACGTTTCTGCAGTACTCTGTTATAGTGACTCTGTATATTTGGGATACAAAACGTTTGTTATTTCATGTTACTTCTCGGCACAAAGGTACTTAGTTATTTCTTAATAAAACCAGTGGTTAACTTCTCGTGTAATTCATTCCTATGGGTGCAAATAAGAGGAGAGGGGGGGGGGAGTTTTGACGTAAACTGCGGGATTGTAATTTTTAGGGGATTTTGTCTCTTTTGGGGGTATTGCTTTTGGGGGAAGAGCTTCGTAGGTGGTGCTATTTGCTCTTGAAATGGATAGATTTGGAATGATTTTTAAAATCGAATGATTGCTTTTCTCTTGCTTTATTCGAATGGGGTAATAGTTGAATGTTTGGCTTCGAATTTTCAATAATTGAGAGATTCCTTACTAATCGAAAGATATTTTTAGAACGAAAATTGTTCATTATCATATGAGCAGATTTATCGAACGGTATGTGTTGTGTGAGTGGCGGATACAATGGAGGGTCGTGGGGGTCCTAACCCCCCCCCCCTGAACTCTCGAGAATAGTATCCGTACACATTGTGTTCAAATAATTTATGCATAAAATGCAAACGATGACAGTATATTATCTTTTCAATGCATCAATTATTTTTCAAAGAAAATATTTGAACTACTACTTTGTTTTATTGCTTATAGCCGCCTGCGGCGACCAGCTGGTCCGCCTTTTTACGCCATTCGCCTTTTTACGCCAGGGGTGCCGCCTTCGGCGGCTGCTTAAATAAATTTCGTGGCGGTGTCAATCAATCTATATCTATCTATATCATTAATAATTTGAATAAAATATTTTCTAGATCTGTCTCCAGTTTCGTCGTTTGGAATATTTTTAAAGGAGGGGGAGGGGAGACGCAAACGACGTACTCTTCATGCAAATTTGGTCGAAAAATAACAAAATGCACTTCCACTTTTATGTAAAAGCATTGTTTTTTAAAAGTCATGGTGTATGTGGGGGAGGGAGGGGGGCATTGACATCCAATGTGCAAGCAGCCACCTACGGCGGCTGTTTGGCTAACTTGTCATTTACCTTTTTACTTTAAGTTTGCCGCCTTCGGCGGTTGTTTAAATAAATTTGGCAGCAGTATTAATCAATCCATCTCTATCTTTTTTTTGTGCCATTCACATTTTTACGCCAAGATTGCCGCCTTCGGCGGCTATCTACCTTTACAATCTATCTCTACATTTTCTTATCCATCTCTATTTCTTTTGACCTCCTCACCCATTTCCTAATAAAAACAAAGAACACTCAAAAAACCGCTTTTTTTATTTAAGTAGAGCAAAAAAAAAAAAAAAAAAAAGCTCAAATTCCCCGTTGTGTGCAAAAAGTAGCGTTTGACAAAGATTAAAAAAATCTCGCTGTTTTTATTGAATTAATGCGCACAACTATGAAATGTAACGTAATATAGATACAGCGAAAGGTCCAGCTTGGGGGGGGGGGGATGGAAAAAGAAATAAATGCAATCCCTAAGTAAAACAAAAAAAAAAGGAAAGAAAAAAAGCAAGCGCTGCCGAAAAAACACGTGGTCATCACGTCAGAAAATGTAGAAGTAAGCTATATAGTAAAAAAAAAAGATTAACATTGCTTGCGATTAAGATTCCATCGTAAATATCGAATCGAAACCCAAGTAGTGACGTCACAGGCATAAAAGATTGAAGAACGCTTTTTTCGACTGATGCGTGAAAGGACATGATGTGTTCAGCATTAAAAAAATTGTAAAAAAAAACTATTGCGTATTTTTAAGAACTTTTTTCTTTTGAAGAGGGCGAAATGTTTTTACTATTACCAACATAAATTTCAGAAATGAGGCTTTGATACTTCTCGCAGGATGATATTAGAAAAAAATAAAACCCAGAAAAACATGCAAATTAAAGGTTTCTTCAAAAATTCATAAAAAATACAGAAATTGCTCTATCTTCAAAATTTTTTTGTTCATCATATTTAAAATTAAATTTCCGACACTATAGTACCAAAAATATTTGTCTGGCGCGATTGGTTCGGGGTCTGTGAGGTTAAAAGTAGTAAAAAGTGCTAAAAATCTCATAAAACATTAAATAACTTTTTTTCTAATTAAAATATCAAAAATCGAAGCCCGAGGTGCACAACTTCAGCAAAAACTACACCTGTATACCAAATTTCATCTTTCTAGGCCTTACCGTTTTCCCGGGATGCGCGCCACACACACACACACACAAACATCTTATTTTATTACTAGCCGCCTACGGCGACCAGCTGGTCCGCCTTTTTGCGCCAGGATTGCCGCCTTCGGCGGCTGCTTAGACAATTTAGCGACGGTATTATTAATGATTTTCTCTATATATTAATATTATCATTCGCCCTTTTACACCAATGTTGCCGCCTTCGGCGGCTGCTTAAATAAATTTCGTCGTGGTATCAATCAATCTCTATCTATCTATATCATTAGTAATTTGAATAAAATATCTTCTAGATCTATCTCCAGTTCCGTCGTTTGGAATATTTTTAAAGGAGGGGGAGGGGAGACACAAACGGTGTATTCTTCATGCAAAATTTGTCGAAAAATAACAAAAAGCACTTCCACTTTTATGTGAAAGCATTGTTTTTTCAAAGTCATGGTGTGTGTGTGTGGGGGGGAGGGCATTGACACCCCGTTGAAGTTCCTTAAATGACGGGCATGTCTCCTTCAAGCTGTCCATCTACTATATCGACCTCTATATTTGTCTATCTATCTATACGATCTATGCATATCTACCTCTGACCAGTAATTAACAATCTTTTTTTATTTATATAAGTATTAATTCGAAAAAAACATTTTTTGTCCTCTCAATATCTATCTCTGCATCTACCTAACCTAACCGTCAATCCGTAACGGAAACAGAGATCGTGCCAAAAACCGCGGGCTTATTTAATTAATATTGCCCGCAAAAAAAAAAAAAAAAAAAAAAAAGCTCTATGTTCCCCCATAGTATGCAAAAAGTAGCGCTTGCAAAAAGATAAAAAAACTAAAAAAAAAAAAGGTGAAGAGAAGGCAAACGATTTCAGTTGGATCACATGATGCGATAAGTTCGGAACTCATTCGGCAAGCGAAGAGCTCGCGTTGCGTTCTGCATTAAAAAAAATGTAAAAAAAAACTATTGCGTATTTTTAAAAACTTTTTTCTTCTGAGGGGGGTGAAATGTTTTTACTATTACCAACTAAAAATTTAGAATTGAGGGTTCAATACTTTCTGAAGGATGGGTTTCGAAAAAAACTAAACCCAGAAAAAAATGCAAATTAAAGGTTTTTTCAAAAATTTATAAAAAATAGAAAAATTGCTCTATCTTCAAAATTTTTTCATTCATCATATTTAAAATTAAATTTCCTACACTATAGTACAAAAAATATTTGTGTGGTGCGATTGGTTCGGGGTCTGTGAGGCGAAAAGTACTAAAAAATGCAAAAAAAAACACATAAAACATTAAATAACTTTTTTTCTAATTAAAATATCAAAAATCGAAGCCCGAGGTGCACATCTTCGGCAAAAACTGCATCTGTATACTAAATTTCATCTTTCTAGGCCTTACCGTTTTCCCGGGATGCGCGCCACAAACACACACACACACACACAAACATCTTATTTTATTATATGTATAGATATGTATAGATGAAATTAATTTGCAACGTGTATCCCCAATTATGTGCCTTATTCCTGACCGATTTGGGGCTTTTTATTGACCCTCAAAAAAGTTTCAGAATTTTTTCGTACTTAAGCGGGAATTTCGTTCATGGGGGAGGGCTTTCTTCAGCATGACCCCCACCCCCCTTCAAATGGTTTTCTGTATCCGCCCCTGGTGTGATCCGGTGGTGAAATCTTGAAGCAAAGGATAGAGAAACGCTTTCCATACTGTTTTGAACTTGACAGTTATTAAGATTAAATACATACGTATGTACAATTTTTATTAAAAAGTGAGGGATAATGATAATTTGGGCAAGTCGTTGGGCGACACTAGCAGGTTTAAACTTGAGAGTTGTTAAACTTAAAAATATATTAAACCGGTATCAAGGGCTTCCATATAAGGGGGGGGGGCAAAGTGGGGGCTCAAGCCCCCTCCCCCCTTTTTTGAAATTAGGACATTCTTGCTTTTAGTACTTTTTTTTTGCAAAAATGTAAAATCATTTCTTCTCCAGCAATTAATCAATAAGTTATTAAAAGTGTCAAATTTTAATAACTCTAATCTGTACTGAAATCGGTTTCTATGGGGAAAATATCCTATTAAACCATGGGGAAAATATCTGAGCCTCCCCCCCCCCTTAAAATTTTGCATATGGGCGCCCTTGACCGGTAAGGTACAAACCGTGTAATTGAAAATTTAATGTAGTCTTAGCCCTTTTTCGGATTATCGTTTCTTGGGGGAGGGGGGATTGTCATAAAAAGCTCGCACAGGGGACGGACGGACACCCCTGTCATTCTATAAGGTTTTAGAATCAAATAATTGCTTCTCAAATGTGTCACCCCTGTTATTCTATAAAGTTATTGAATCAAATATTTGCTTCTGCTTTTTTTCTGATGGGATTACTCAGAGTCGGTCGTAACCTTCGTTGAGTAAACGTTTTAAAGCGATTGTTAACGCTGTGACAGCCATGTTAAAACGTTTATGAAATGTTTAAACGCAAGGTGTTTATAATTCAGTGGTGCCCCCCCCCCCCCCCATGACGATGACACTCATCCCTCAAATGCGATGTTGAACCCCCTAAAATAAATTAAAGCCCGCTTAAGTTACCCTCTCCTCTTCAAAACTTCAATGGCGCGGTCTGCGCCATTTACCCCCCTCCCCCGCGCTCTCTCTTGTATAATATATTGTTTGTTGTGGAATGCTCGGTTATCGAGCATCTCGGATGATTTGAAAACCGAATACGTAATTTTGCTTTTTAAAGAAACTTGACAATCAATTTTAACCTATTTGAGGACCAGCGCACGGAAAATGAAACGTAGCTACGGAACCTTAAGTTCCGAAATGGACCGTTGCGAGCCTAAGCATTTTCAGCAATTTTGCCTCAACTTTACAAAAAAAAAAAAAAAAAAAAAAAAACCCATAAAATCAGCACATTAATTGACTGAAAATTTTTAAGTTGAGTAAATAATATACTGATCAACATTTACGAAACTATAAGGAATATGACATAAACAGAAGCGAGTAAAACAAGCAAAATACTTAAATTTAACTACCCACGCGAAAAAAAATGCTACGCACACAAGAAATCACAAATATCTTGCGTATGGAATTTCAAAAAAAAAAAGAAAACAATCTGTATAAAATGTAATTTTTATTTAAAAATTGGGCCGAAGAGTGGAAGCTAAAATTAAACTCCAATATTTCTTTTTAATGCACTCAGAAACATTTCAACTTCACTCCCAACACTTTTACTGTTATTGCATATTCCTGAAGTCGACGAATGAAAAATAAAAATAAAAAAGTGCGGATCAAGAAAGAAAAAAAATAATCATGAACTTCAATGCACTTCAAGCCGCACTTGTACACTTTTCAATGCGCCGGGAATCCCAATCCTCTGGAAAACGCAATCAGAAATATTTTACCCTCCCTCCTCATGTATTAATCAGATAAATATACTCAACTACTCTCAACAAGAACATCAAAAAAAAAAAAGCAAAGCTATAAACTAGGAAAGAATGAGTACTTTTGCGCAGAGTAACTATTCCCCAACTTGTTTACATTATTAACTTCGTGTTTGAGAGTCCGAAACCATTCGAAATAATCACGTGATAACTGAAAATCATTAGTTTAAATGCATAACCGTTCGAATAAATCACTCAGTCGCCCAAATGCCGATTTCCTAGTTTCTGACAAGCGAACAGGGAATCTAGTCGAACCTGCATCCCCCAAGGATTGCGACCCCCAAAATGAAGACTAAAATCTATCGAATCGACCCCCTAAAAAAAGCTTGCATTTCGAACTTTACCGGAGGGTAAGGGGACAAAAGGTGTATCTGCTAATTTTATCGGAAAACAACAAAAAACTAGACCCACTTAAATGTAAAAACTAGAATTTTTCATGGAATTTGGGGGGAGTGGTATTGATTCCCCTTCTAAAAGGGGGGTGTCAATCCCCCCCAACTTAACCTAAAACTTCTAAAAGCCAGAAGGGTTCACCCCTTATTACACCCCTAAATGGTAGGCTAAATGTCACATTCCTATCTCGAGCGCACCCCTGCCAAAACAACTCGGGAATTCAACTGAAGTCAAGCGAGTCCACCTCCCCCCTTTCGAAGGGCGATGGCGCACCATCTCAAATGTTACGAAGCATCCGTCTAGAAAGAGCTCCCCCCCTCCCGAAATGAGATTAAAAAAACCCTCTCAAAAAACCGGCTCTAAAAATTTTAGTTGCACAGGCTGCGCCATGCCCCACCCCCTTTTAGTGGGCACCCCCGTAGCAGTCAACTCAATTTTGGAAAAACTCAGAAAGTGAACTACTCGAGTACTCGATTCAAACGTCTCGAGATCTCGATTTGAAACATCTCGAGATCTCGATTTAAAACATCTCGAGATCTCGATTCAAAAGATCTCGAGAAGTCAATCGCTCGAGTACTCGATTCAAAAGATCTCGAGAAGTCAATCGCTCGAGTACTCGATTTCAAAGATCTCGAGAAGTCAATCGCTCGAGTACTCGATTCGGAAGATCTCGAGAAGTCAATCGCTCGAGTACTAGATTCGGAAGATCTCGAGAAGACAATCGCTCGAGTTCTCGATTTCAAAAGATCTCGAGAAGTCAATCACTCGAGTGATCGACTTAAAAAGATCTCGATTATCAATCACTCGATTATCAGAAGTACTCGATTCCCGAGATCTCGATTATCAAAAGATCTCGATTATGCCCATCACTAGTGGCTGGTCTACCCCCTGATAACGTGATCAGTCCTTAGTACGCTTATTTCATTTTGATATTTTGACTTTCTCTTTTTATTGTATTTCAAGCATATATATTGAGTGTGAGAAAAAAATAGAGGCTTCACAGCTGTTTTACAATGTTTTAATTTAAAGAACAAAAATATTTAATACTAAAAATAAATGCAGTACACCATAAATGTTTGCATAAAAATACTTGATCAATCCTTTATCAGTAAAATGTGTTTGAAGATGCTCAAAAATTTTTAAAATTAATTCTAAAGGAAAGAAACTGCTGAGGTTCGTTTCAAAATGATAAAGAATTGCTAATGGGAAAGAAAAGTTAAAAGGAAGGAATTTTGATACTGTTTCAAATGTTTTAAAAAGTTTGTTTCAAAAAGAAAATCATCACCTTTTGATACCGCCTAATTTTTTTTTGCAAAATGCGCAGTTACTAGGGGATTTACCCTGCCTTTGGATAAATACCCAAAAAAATATTTATCTTCCCACCTTACATCACTAATTGCGTGTATTAAAAATAGTTTGAATAAATTTTCATCATGAAGTACCGGGGAGCACAAATACAAATGAGCAAGGCAACAGAAAACAATATTTTGATTTTTTATTTTTGCTTATTAATTTGAAAACTGTTTCTGTATTTGCCACGTTATCACTTAAATAGCAATAAAATAAGTAAATAACATCATAGTCTTAATAACTTCTCAGTTTATTCTTCCAAACATCCCTCATGCTTCCTTTTTTTTTTTCATTTTGGATCTTTCATAATTTCATGAAGTCTTTCAATAAAAAATATTATAAATGTGTAATACATATGTATGTATCAGTTTTACCAATTATTTCATATTTAGATTTTTTTTTAAAAATCCCATTCATTTTTTGCATTTTTTTTGTAATATACCCAGTTTTTGGGTATTTACCCAGGCCTTGGGTAAATACCCGGGTAAATACCCAAAAAATATTTACCTACCCGTTGGGTATTTACCCCATCCACATCACTAATACATACATACATACATACATACATACATACATACATACATACATACATGCATACATATATATCTTTGAAAATATTACACATATTAAAATTACACGAAATAAAACAAATAGGTATCATGGTTTTTTTTTTTCATTTAGTTACAATAAACCGTTCAATGTGTTAGCCACTCTTTATTTTTAATGACTTATCAACTTGGCTGTAATTTTCCTATTTTTTATAACTGTTGCTGCGATACATGTTTTATGTGTAGATCAAATTGATATTTAATAGTACCTTTCAATTCATATTTGACCTTGCCATCAAAAACAACAGGATTCGAAAACTTATAATTTTGATTTTCGTACGTTTAAGTGGTAACTGAAAACTAATCAAAAGTGTGACTAAAATACAAAATACATCATAATCAAATGAAAATGCTGGCAACTGCAAGAAATTTTACAGCATTTTCAACTGAGGCTATGGAGTCAGAGAGAAAATGACCAACTCCGGCTCCAACTCCCGGAAATTTGAAGCCTCCCCCACAAAATCAGTCCGACTTCGACTCCGGATCGTTGTCAGACTGAAGACTGAGAGAAAATGGACCAACTCCAACTCCGCCTCCTGAAATTTTAAAGCCTCTGAAATCAGTGGCGCACACAAGGGGAGTGTTCAAAAAGTCTGGACCCCTACCATGGCCCTTGAGTATCTTTCAATTGGCTATAATCCTATGTACGTAGTAAGTAAAATAATTCCAAACAAAGGTAACAATTTCAGATTTAATAAGTAAAAAAATATAATTTATTTTCTCTCTTTCTTCTCCTGAAAAATCGAACTGTATGTGAACATAGATTGTTCTAGAATGATGATTTTTCCTCGCAGTTTTTATTTTTAACTATGAGAAGAGAAAATACATTCATTCTTTTGCTTTCTGGTATTTTAATTAAGTATTTGTTATTCACGTTTTTTGTTCCCGACAACCAATAAAATCAAAAGAATATGTTTGGATGCGTGTTGTGTTGTAGCATGAAATAAAAATGGTGCCCCCCCCCCCCGAGAAATTCCTGTGTACGCCACTGCGACTTCTTTACCCCAAGATCATTAAAACACCTCAGCCATGAAACCTGAACAGTTTAAATTAAACTTTTAACCATCTTAGAAATATGAATTGAATAACTTATGAAACCCTTTAGAAAATCCTTCATTCATCCTTATAACATCTACCCGAAAAAGGAAATGTCAAATCTTTCTTTACAAAAAAATCACTACAGTTTACTTGATAAAAAAAATCCAAACTTTAACTACATTCAGAAATTCTAGTACCGACACTGCGGAAAAGTTGAAACATTTAGCGCTAACTTATAGAATAAAGGGGGGGGGGTTTCCAAATTATTGTGGGCCTTGGGCCTCACTGTCTAGCATTGAGTAGGCGTCATCATTAGTGGGTAAATGTAAACAGGATTTCATTGGCTTACGGACTAATTCGAATTTTTCATACCCATATAGGGTATTCTTGAGCAAAATGCACAAAATTGTTGCAATTAATCCAAAAGGAAGGAAAGATCTGAAGTTGAAACATAGAAATTCTGTTTCCTCTTACACCAAGTGATCCTTTTTCTCTTCGCGTTGGAAACTTCGCAATATTGTGAAAACGGGTAACAATTTTTGCAACTGAAGGTTAAGTTCTGTTTGATTAAATGTTTTTCATTTTTATGATAATCATCTTTAAAGTAATGCTACGGCTTTTGAAATTGTTCAAATCACACGCACCAATAAGAACTTAATTTTTAAGAACTTCACCAAATAATCCTTCGTCTTGCCATTTATCTACTGTAAATGTTATTTTTCACTTAAATTCATTTTTCTCGTGTCCTTTGGCCTTAAATCTTAATTCCCTTTTACGAACTCGGGTGAACAACCGATGATTGGATACAATTCCAACTTTTTGTGTGACGCACAGTGAAACGATTGGGTTAAACCATAAATTTCTAGATAGAGCAGCATAAAAGTTTTTTTAAAAAAAAGGAGGGGGGTTTTATTGAAACTTTTTATCAGATAAGGAATTTTACCTGATTCTTACAAAGAAATTAATATTTTCAATGTCTGCAAAAGAAATTGACTAAATAGAAAATGTTGGAGAATGTATACTACTCATAGCAAAGAATTGAACATATAAGATGAAACCCATCATGAAATTTATTAAATGCATGAAGAAAAAAATGGTAGTAATCAATGTTTTCTTATCGCATATGGTACGAAATTAGCAGATGCATGTTTAGAACGATTAATTCGTGTACTGCGAGCACAAATTTGTTCAGTAACTACTAAAAATGAATCTAACTATTCATAAATTAATTTTATTAGCAAAAGCTTCTGTCATTTTTAACAGTGTAAAAGCCAATTACTAAATTGCTTTCAATTTACTGAAAGTATGTTTTTATTATATCTATAACTACAACAAAGAACGAAAAGTTAGTTGGGAAAACAAACCAGCAACTAACATGGTATACAGTTCATATCTCGTAAGAAATAGGTGATCTCCCGTACTTTCATTTCCGCTTTATTATGAATAATTACTTCATGCCAAAACTTTTCGGAAAATAAACGAAAGAAGTAATAGAAACTAATGTATACAGTTATCTAAAACTACACATATTTTGTAATAATTAAAAACTAATGATGCAGAGCTAGTTCACTCCTATGTCTAATAGTTAAATCTCGTCTTAGTAGACAATGGACTGTTACAATATTCAATAAAGTAGTGGGAATATGCAAATGCATCGCCATGTGGTAAGCAATCGCTTGGCATTTTGCCCTCTGAACACGCGCTGTATTCACAGGAAATCGTTCTTAATTAAAATTCTCGGATAATTAAGATGTACCGAAATTGACTACTGATACCGAAGGAGCGAAATACAATGAAATTATGAAAGATAACTTGTTTATAGAATTGTAGGTAAGACAGAAATGGATTAACTTTTCAACATTCATAAGAAAAACATCCCCTGCAAGTGATTGTTATTTGAAGTCACTTTTCAAGTAAGATCAAACACATATTTCCAGTTTTTTTTAAACAGTTTTTCGTTTTATATATACAGTTTGCTCTCTGTTTAACGACCCTCTATTTAACGACTTTCTCTATTTAACGACGGCTTTTCACGGTCCCAGATGGTCCACTATAGTGTTAAAAGCATTCTATTTAAGGACGCTTCTACTTAAGGACGATTTTTTTTATGGTCCCTTGAAAGTCGTTAAACAGAGAGTCAACTGCATATAAATAGTAAAAGAGTGCGTGCACTGAAAAAAAAAGGAGAAACTTTAATTAAACTGTAAATATTTTTTACTAGTTACATCTTGACGAAAACAACATAATTTTTTCGTTTAGTTTGACAGAAAGCCAGGGTGAAACATATGAAACTCACTCACGTACAAAAAAAATCACACACAATGTTTTTAAAACTACTTATTCGCAACTAAATTTGATTGAAAAGTGAATGCTCTGTATTGAAATGTCCTAAAAATTGCTGGTCCAATCAGAGCTTATGCTTATCCGAACCAGTCGTCTGGTCTCCCAACAAGTTCAGAGAGTCGGCGCTCAACTGTATTGTCCGTTTTCCACGAGAAAGCACTTGACTCCTCCCTCGTCATGTGATATCCGATGATTCTATTCCGTTGTTTTCGGTTGAAGGTACATCCGGATCATAGCATTTTGTTGTAAAAGCAGCAGTTTTTAAACTGAAAGAATGACTAAAATGACAACAGACAAGTGAAGCAAGTGGTGTAAAGGACACTAGGACTTTTTTGCACATTAAAATGCACGTCCAAGTTAAGCCTGTCTGGTTGGCTCCTTTAGAAGCGCGTGGATTGTTTACCGATCACCCCCGCGTAAAATGGAACTCTGTGTTCGTGGAGGCGTGGTGAAGTGCCTTCTCGTGAAAAAACGGACAATACTTTTTCTCTCTAAATAAACAGAGCCGCCACTGAGAGCCAAGACAGGCCTCTTGTCAGTTAGGTCATCGGGCTCCACCCCAGTGGCGTGCAGATCAATATTTTTTAGGGGACTAGTTGGTTACGGTAAATTACGATACACAAAAGTAAAAAGATTTATAGATATATTATCTTCTCTATTATTATCAACTTCAGGGTTATGCTTCAAAGTTGATGAGCAACATTGCTCACTAAGATGAAAATCTATTCGAGTTTTACCAAAAGTTTTCAACTGAGTAATGGCTTGGTAGTGTCCTTGGGTTTTCTCGTGACGAATCGTTGCCTTGTGGAAATTGCTCATATCTGAAAATCCATTGGCATTCCAGACGCCTTTTTCCTTTTCAAAAAGGACGCAGGGCCAGCAAAATAATTTTTTTCTTGACTTACAAGCAGTCGGCCATTTAACAGTCTCAAAGTAATCTTTCTTAAAATGCCGATTGTAATTTTTTAGCTTCGCAGATATTGCTAGGTCTGGAGTAGGCCTGCTCTGTGAAATTATTTGAGCTTTCTCTTGGTGAAGTCAAAGCTCCAAACGAACGGTTTGCGAGAACGTCCAGCAGGCAGCAATTCTCTTCCGAGCTCCGGAGCAGTCTGTGCTGTTGCGCATGCTCCTCAACGACGTCCAGTTGGGAACTTGTTTTTTTGACCGAGTCCCCTTCCATTACAAAAGAAAAACACAATGGACGCAGGAAAATAACTTTGACTAGTGAATTTGTTGTTTCCTGAAGCTCACACAGAAACCTGTACACTAGGTACGGAAACAAAAATTTATCTGTTGATTTAAAAAATGCATGAAATAATCAAATAAGTTTTCGAGCGAACGCCAAGGATCTAACAAAGCTATATGAGATCTGGGGAACAGGTTCTTAAGAGCTAGTCCCTCGGACAAGTCCATTTAAGACGTCGCACACATGGGAGAAAGGGAGGGAGGGGCAGTAAAAGAAGTAGCGCTTTCCAATAAACTTGTTTTTCTGCTCACGTTTTTTCTTAATAAATTATTCTGCAAGGTAATTTTTTTGAAGGGGCAAATATTTAAGGGACCAGCCTAGTCCCTCTGGTACATGGACGGCACGCCACTAAAACCTTAAAAACTTGTGCTATGATTCCGAGCCGCAAAAGGTCGGCCTTTACTCTCCGACTAGGCTGACATGGCCTCTCGTCTGGCCATGAAAGATTAACCTTTACTGTATAGAATTGATATCTTCGTGCATCAAACAGTCCGAAAAATGTCCCAGTCCAGAGAGAGTCTAAAGAATTCAGGATATGCGCTGGAATGAGTTGGAGAGCAAAAGCAACTAAGCGTATCACTTCGTGAAAGCAAAAGCTTTCAAAGCAAGACCTTAATACGGAGGTGTATCAGTAGTTTTTAGTAGCAACTCTATCATTGGAATGTCATTAGAAAATAGCAAGTATTTATTTTCGCATTTAGGTTATAAAAATCTATCAACAGAAACGTAGACACATTAACCCGTTGAATTACTTAACAATCAAAAATATTCCACAGAATCAATACCGCAGAGAAAATTTCAGTCACAACCAGGGCCGACAAGAAATCATGTCAGTGTAGTCGGTAACTAGGGACCCGGCTCGAAATTGGAGTAGCATAAGTTTTATTGAGGGAGGAGGGTCTGGCGACCAAACTGACAAAAGGCTCGCCTTGTCTCTCGGCGGCCCTAGCCACAACTTTTACTTTATGAAATTTATTTTTATCTAATAAAATTTTGCTATTTTATTCGTAATTACATTGGTTAAGACTTTCAGAAAGTTTGGTGCCTTTTCCTAATTTGAAAAAAAAAAGGGGGGGGGGGATTGGTGTGAAATAAATTCATTAAATAGTCCAAATCCATTTGCAAAAAAAAAAAAAAAAAAAAAAAAAAACATATAGTATTGCTAGCAATCAGTTAGGTTAGAAGTATTATTAAACAAATTTAAGCATATTTAGAAATAACTCAAAACTTATACTGAAGTTGCACGGAATGTTATTTTCAAATTATTATTATTATTATTATTTATCATATTAACACGCATTAAATACATTCTGTCAAAAAAAAAAAAACAATACAATGAATCTTCTTTAATCTTCAAAAACATCTAAAACAGTGTGAGGCACTGGCATAAAAGAACAGATTTCATCATTTAAGAAAGAAAAAGAAGAAAAACAGCCCTTCATGTGAAAATCTATTTCTACGAAATCTCTGCATAAAGTTTTTATTCCGCAGTCGCTCTGAATTCTATTTTGGAAAAGGAGATGAACTGAAATCACGCAGACGATAATATTTAATGGTATTTTTATACTCCCTATCGATGAAAAGCCTGAAAAAGGACAGAAATTAAAGGGAAGAAAGACTATGCAAAAGAAGAACAGCCATAAATCTTGTAATGAAAAGGGAAAAATTATTTTGTTCAGAAACACAATGCGTACTGAAGCTATTAGGAGTGAAAGAATTAGTGTCAGATCCTTTTGAATAGAACATGAATGGAATTTATGCATCACGAATGCAGTATGTTATCAGGAAAACTGGATTATTAAATTGTTTAAAACTGTATTCTTTGGGGTAAGCTAAAAACATTAAATTAAAAGACAAAAAATAATTTAAACAGCTAATGAAAAGGTATGAACTTTATTCCAGGCCTTTATTGTTCAAAAACATTCCAATAAATTCTATTATTGTATTCGCAACTCCAGAGCTCGAATACGCTACCTTGCGGTGATTAATAATACTAAAGAAAAAGGTAAAACATTCCATTTCACGTGTTTTCTTTGGGGTAAATTACAGGCTTCAGACAGTTTGTGGTGTAGTGTAATTTCAGAAGAATAGAAAAGAAAGCTTCCCACAAACACGATGAAAAATTACTATCATTCACTAAGCGTCAAAGCAAGTTATAAGTTACGGCGTGGGTTTGTTTTACCTTTTTCATCCGCCATTCGACAGTGGCTGCAGCGTCCCTTATAGTTTATTGGAGTTGCGAGTTCTTCAAAACTTCCCTGCAATTTAAGTTAATTCGAGATTTGTTAGATTTTAAATTATTTGAATGCACAAAAGAGCAGAGGTCTTTATGAAATATACAGTCGACACAATGTCAAACTGTAACAATATTTAACAAATTTAAAAGTTGTCTACTTATTTTACGGAATTGGTTCTCAACCTCTCTCATGCATATCCTTAGGAGTAGATGGTTAACTACCAAAAAGCATATAAAATTGTACTAATAATTCTGTAATTTAATTGTGAAATTTAGATTAACGCTGCTTGACCCTAAATTGAAAAAAGAAGTATTTTAATATTGTTTTCAAATTAACTTCTAGACTGGTATTGAAAAAGAACACGAAGAACTAGCGGGCATTGCTGTAAAGCATCTTTTAAAGTTAAGCTTACTTCCTCAAAAAAAAAAAAAAAAAAGGGTTTCTTAGACACCTAAATAGCAAGTCTATAGAAAACGATCTTATCTTGATGATGTTTTGTAGCTGGAGTCGAATATTGATGAATTTAGTTTAAAATAATAATAATAATATAATAATCAAGCCTACCGTTCCGCTAATTATTTCCTCAAACTTTTTTAGTTTTATGTCTGAATAAAAACTTTTGCCACACGTCCACCAAAGAAATATTTTTTTGTTTTAAATTACCTGAGTGTAATATTTTAACTGTTTTACAGTTTAACTTCAACTAACACAACGCGTTTTAATAAAACTAAAAGCTTTTTTATGGGTGTACGCATAGTTAAGGATACACAAAAAGGGGTACGAGGGTTGGAACTCCTGGTGAAAGGAATGCGTCAAAGTTGAACTACCCAAGGATGGATCCAGTTTCTAGTTTTGGAGGGATCATAATGAAAGAATGAGCACATAAATTGGAAGGGGAAGAGTCATAAGTGTAATATTTGGGTACAAATAGAGGGTCTAAGTTCCCCCACCCCACCCCCGGTATTTTCTTGAAATTCGGAGTCCCCAAAATTCGGTTTTAGCTATCTTGGTACACTTCAGGTGTGACACCCATGAGCTCTCTGCTGGATCCAGGCAAACACTTGGGTACTGGCGGAGCTAGGGTGAGGCGGAGGGGGCGGTCCACGCAGGCAGCATCCTTTTCGGGGCAGTGATTCAGCACTTTTGATGCGAAAAAAAAATCAAATAAGGGAATCATACATAAAACCAATTACTGGAGGCAAATTCCGCCCCCCCCCCCCCCTACGAACGGTTATTTTAGCGTTCAAAGTTGAAATATTTCCGTAGTGAGCCCCTGAACCTTCCTCATTCACTTAACGTCCTCTAAGACATAATTAAATTGTATTTTTAAAACTTAAACTTCGAAAAAATTTCAAATAATATCAAACATATTTCTGTAATATATCTTTTTCATGTATATCAGGTCATGAACGAACGGGTCAAAAAGAACGAATCCTTAAAAATGAAGGGATTCGTTCGTTCACTTAAAAAAGAAATACCGTTCTTTTGAACGGTGAGCAGTTTGGAACATTGTATTGATGCATTTGAGATAAAATCGCTTTTTATTTTTGAATTACAGTAATATTTAGTTATTTTAACTTTAATCAATCTCAAATTTCCTTTTTCTCAGTGCAGTACAATATATTCATTTCGAACCTTTTTACTTTCTGCTTTATTCATCATTTTTCTTAAACCGTTGCAGTTCATTTGCAGTTTTTCAATGCATCCATTAGGAATGTTTTCTTGTTTGGGGTACTAACAAAATGTTTAGACTCTCCGCTTTCCCGTCCAAGAACCCGCTAAAATCCTTCTCACGCTTTATGTCGAAAAAATTATTTCTAAAAATACCTTTTATCACTTTCCTTTATCACTTTTCTAGCGATCCTTTTGTCACTATAACACCCCTCTTATCAATTACCATCAATATTGATTTGGTTTTATTTTTAACTTGGCGACTTCCATGTAGCTTATTTTACATTCAATACCCAGATGTTTTTAATAAGGAATATTACTGTCTAATTTTTCCTTCATTTAAAAAAGTGTTGCGGTTTTTTTTTTTTTTTCTTCTCTCATTGAAACTGTGTTTTAATTTTGAAGCTCCTTAATATTAAGGTGAGTCTGTTGTTTTTTTTTCTTTTTTTAATTAAGTTATCCGGTACTCCGACTGAGCAACCAATATATTTGTTGTTACTTTTTTTCGTTATTTGTAATGCTATATGTATGTATACAGTGCTATAGCTGGAAAAAATATTAGAAGGAACGCACCTCTTTCTTTTGGATAGATGTCATGGTTGACATATGAGGCAGCGAGAAGCAAAGGAATGTAAGTGGCAAAATTAAAAATTTGGAGATAACCAGTACACATTGTAGGCGAACCTCTCCTCTGTCTTGGGACAAGATATGGCACTAGTAGCCCTGGTACTTGCTGCTATACAGCATGATTTTTAAAAAAATTTAAATGAAAGCCTACCAATAGGATGTTATCTTTAAACGCATTTTATTCAAAACTTGAAAATTTCCACTTTCATCCCTTTGTTTCTCGCTGCCTCTGATGTTTATTTTGGGGTCAAAAATTTTTTTAGGTAGTAAAATTTAATAACTTAATTTTGTGACATGCTGAACTGGAACCTGCTATTTTTGGAATGGAAAACATTTCTTACCATTTGGTAACTGAGAAATATCTTACAAACTATAATTGATAAACTATATTGATTTATACATCTAACCCTGAATAAAAGTTTTTTGATTCATTTTTCACATGCATATTTTTTTGCTTTTAGATAATTTTAGTTGTTTTCCTTCAAAGAATATTACTGATCTAATGAAACATTTCGAATGTACGTGAGTATGTCGTGCAGAGAGATCACCTGCAACTTTTTTAAGTGAACAAGTTGAATGAACGGATCAAAAGAATGAACGATCCTCTTATGAACGGATCATTAAAAAGAACGGCATTGCCCACCTCTACTGTATACGAATATCAAATATATTTCTGTAAAAATTGTTTCTCTGCCAGTGCTGAGTTAATGCGGAGAAAATAAATTGTTGGAACTTTGTTACCGAATAAAAGCTGACTCCCTATCGTCCCCAAAGGCTAAAACTGACTTCAGTTTTGATGAAGGTTCGGTAGAGAACCCCAAACCCCCAAACGGTACTTGCAAAAACTGCAATTTTTGATGTAAATTCAGAACATTTCTCCGAGATGGGCGCCTGACGACCCCCCCCCCCCCTTTTTTTTGTCGGAAGAAAACGGATTAAATTAGTTTCGCTTTGCTTCCTTAAATAAAGTTTTCAATTTAAAGTTCGATAATTTTCAATCGTTTTATTCATTAGATATGGCTCAATAAAGGGGCGGCAAATAGAGGACACAGCCGGCTTTTAGCCGATTAGAGCAAAAAGGCCCAATGGGGCCCCGCTCTAAAAAAATCTTTTTTTCCCCACGAAAATAAATAAGAAAAAAGATGGAGTGAAAAGTTCAAATGAACTTAACTGATATTAGTGATATTTAACTGATGTTTAATCTTTGAGTATGGAGCTAGTTTCAGTGCGATTAAGGGATTAGGGGGAGCTTCCTGAAACTTTAAGCTTCCCTATAAAAATTTGCGCAATATCGTCGCCTCAGAACAACAGTGAGATATCTAATCCCAGAAATAATACTAAGATATCTTAATGTTGCTCTGAGGCGACGATGTTTCCAAAACTACTACTCTCAAATAAATTTCCGGGGAAAAAAACGAAGACTTATAGCCAATTGAACAATTCCTAAAATCCATATCCGAAGCCTCAACCGCTGGACCATACTTCCGGTCAAGAGAAAGTAACTGGGTAGTGGGGAACCAATGTAAAAATTTTTAATGATAATTGGCAATTAATAAGTTGAGCAAAAACGTAGGGGTCAAGGGCCCCTATCCCAGGATCTTACTATCACATGGGCAATGCGGGAATGGACCCGAGACCCCGAAATTTCAGGAATTTCCAAAGTCATCCTTTTAACTTATTTTATTTATAAACTTACTTTTATTATTTTTTTTCACTTTCTTTATTTGTATTGATATAAAACGCTACAACTCGGCAGCAATGAAAATATTTCTGATATACAATTAACAATAACGTAGGTGAAATTATAAAAAATAAATAAATATTTGAATAAATAATAAACCTCAAATTACTGTGTATTTGATACGCGTAAAACATCTCCATAACAATTCTACAAAAAAAAAAAAAAAAAAACTGCCTATAGCTTTCATTCTTCTCCTAACGTTTATACATATACATTAGAATGTGGTTTTTAAATCTTCAATGCCAAAAAATTTCTTGGGGCAGCCACTAAACCCTGACATAATATCTCCTAACGTGACCGAAGACTTAGTTTTAAGAACGAGGTTACTCGAACGCCCAACCTTAACTCAACTTTATCACAAAATAACTGACAAAAGTTACATAAATTTTTCAATTTAAAAACATTTCCAAGGAAGGGAGATTCATAAATTTCACAACCCTCCTACCCTTCTGCCTTATCGTCTTCAAATAAGGTAGTCTAAAATAATGTTTTCAAAATTTAAATTTAAACTATTATGTAACTATAAATTTAAATTATTATATAACTAAATATAAACCTAACTATTTCCTCAGCATCAGCACAATAGCTTAAAATTTACCTTTTAGAAAATACTATCACGAGAAAAACCTCGAACTCTTCTTCCCCATGGATAGCATAAAACTGATTTCAGTTTCGAAAAAAAGTCCAGAGAGAACCTCCTCCCCTTTTCTCTGTCGTTACCAAACAGGGCCTAAAATTGAGTTTTTAACGGTTCAGTATTGAAAAATTTTCGAAAAGTCACCGAATCCCCTTACGTCACCAATAATAATCTAACATTGCGCTAAAGCCTTCGATTTTGAAAGTTTTCCGCAAGAGATCACCAATTTCCCTTTCTTCTCCATCGCGTAAGAAGACTTCCGGGGACCGCTGACCATCAGCGTTTTATCTGACCTCAAACGCCCATCTCCCTCTATCCCCCTACCCCCTCCAACCTCATCTTCGTACCAAAACTGCTTTTTTAAACTTCAATTTTGAAAAATTTCCAAGAAGAGCTTCCCCGTTCCTTGCAACTCGATTCTACTTCCCAAAAACAGTCTAAAATTGCTTTTTTAGAACTGGAAAATTTAGGACTGGCTTTCTTAGAACTGGTAAGTTATTAATTGCGCACACACGTGGCTCGTACGGGGGGGGGGGGCAAGCCTGCTCACTTCCAGTAGTGAAGGGGCTTGCTCCCTCACTTTTCAGAGTATAACAATACTGATCGATAGGAAAATGGTTTTTTACTGGATGGATTGATTTATTTCACGAAAGTAAAAACTAAAAATTCCAACTAAATGGAATTTTTTCATGTTATTTCACAATAATCGAACTTTAAATTGGAAGAGGGAAGTCTATGGTGACCTTCCCTCCCTAGTTTGAGGCCATATTCCATTTTTTGGATGTCATTTAATCAGTCACGTTAAAATCTTATAATATAGTCAGATTTTACAAGAAAAAAGAAAAAAAAAAAGAAAGAAAGAAAACATCAGCATCAGGGGATCAGGGGCACCGCTCCCTAACCCCCACACTTTTTCAGTGCACCAGCCACCTATGATTGTGCATAAATAATCTCAGAGCTACTTATATTACGTTCTTAAAATTCACTCATTTTTGTACGCATTCATTCATTCATTTCTTAAGGAAAAAAAATAGTAAAATAAAAACCAAACGTGATGTAGAAATTTGAAGGAAGACGAATAATTGCGGAGTTTTGAACTCCTTTGCCTGCTTTGGAAAAATCGACGACACTTCTCAAATTTGTACAATACTTCTGTAAAGGGCCCCGCCAGAATTCTCCAATCGGGCCCGGCTTGGTATTAAGGCCGGCTCTGATAGAGGAACCACCCCGGCCAACAGAAACTAGCTATGCCATTGGGTACAACTTGTAAACACGGTTAGAATTGCCATAAAATCATGTCATCTTTGTTGCCAAATCATTTCGTAATGTTGAATCTTCTGAATACAAAGTTTAAAAATAGAAATGGCTTAAGGAACGCTAATAGTTGAGTCACCGAACAAATCCAACAGAGAATACCAAGATGCTCGAGAAAAAAAAAGTTTTCTAAGAATCACATACACTAGCGAAGCTGAAATCTCTTACAAAACACTCGCCATCTTTTTCTGCTCCGTGACTTAAGGAAACTTCCATCTAACCATTTACAGCTCGTAACTGGCGTGTTGCCAAATCTATCTTACAAAGCAGAGAAATGAACAAAAAAAGAAAGTATTCATCCTTAAAAAAATTGGGCAAATTTTCTTTCTTTCTCTTTTCTTTTTTTCATAATATGCCGAAACAGTCGTGTGGTAAGAAATTGAAAAGACAAGTTCTTACAGTAATTTATTTTTCCCTTAGAGATGGCTGAACTGAGGGATAAAAAATGAAACTGCTAGGAGCACTGGGAAAAAAGAAAGGGACTACTTTCTTCTAGTTACATATGCAAACGAAACAAATTTCTAAAGGAAAAAAAGAAAACTTGGATTTCAATTAAATTTTAGGAAGGTATTTTTTCCGATCTATCTTAATGCAGTTGAACTTGGATAGCATCTGTTACAGTAGTCAAATAAAACAATCTTTTGAAGAAACTTTAAAAATTGAGAAACAAAATGCTTTATCCATCCATAAAACATATTAGAAATACTTTTTATTCATTGCTTAGTTGACTTTTTTTTCCCTTGTTCAAACAAAATTCATTAAAAAAGAACTGGTAAGGATTATCTGTTTCATTTATTTAAAAAAAAAAAAATCGTTCTTGTACAAGTGAAAAGAAAACAAAAAAAGAAGGGGAGGGGCATATTGCTTCATGCAATTTATTTGCGAAAAAAAGACAGGGCTGACCACCTGGGGGGGGGGTCATGGTGTAGACTGCACCATTGAAATTTTTTGGGGGGAGGTTGTTTTGCAAGGTATTTTTCTCATTTGGGAAGGAGGTCTTCGCGATATTTAGGGGGGTGCGCCCTTGTTCTTAGGTGGGTGGCCACCCTTGTTTAAGAGTTCATAAGTATTAAAATAAAAGAATCTGGTTGGGGGGGGGGGGCAAAGAAGTGCAAAAACTAAATAATTCCTCTTTTCAAAAATGCAACACAAACTACATTTTGTTAAGATGACTTTTTATTTTAGGAGCTGGTTTACAACAAGAAATGGAAAGAAGGAAAGAAAAAAAAAAGATGCTTAGAATTAAAACAATATATGGTATATGGTATATATGCAAATTTTTTCAATTCAAAAATGAACAAACGTTTCCAAAATCTATCTAAAATTGCAAAAAAGTTACCGTCATACTGTTTGTGGAATTCCTGAAATCGAACATTTATTTATTTATATACTTATTTTTCAGATTTTCGAAATATGCAGAAAAAGCAAAGTAACTGCGACAAAAATAACAGAGACAAGTTCGGTTCAAAACCACATTATTCATAACTATTTTCGTCCTGATACAAAGCAATGAATTTTGTGTTTGGGTTAGATATAAGTAAAATTTCATCACGCAAGTAATGAAGCTCACATGACGTCATATATTGGCAACAAAACTTGGCAATATCTTGCCAAATTCGATTCCCAAAATGAGATGCCCATGCCATATTCAATTCGATATGGGCGAAGCTCTTTTGAAACCCATGTTAAACCAATGCCGAATTTCTATTGAGTATCTCCGTAAAACCTTTTATGCTCTTTACACATTCCATTGAGTTTTATTTGTTACAATTTCAGACTGACAAAAAATATTAACTTTTTCTTTGGTTCGAAATGTACTTTTTAACAGGGGTGCCCACCTGGGGGGGGGAGGGTCATGGCGCAGACTGCGGCATTGAAATATTTAGGGGTGTTTTGATGGGTATTTTTCTCATTTGGGAGGTAGGGGCTCTTGTTTTTTGGGAGGTATTCGAACTTTATATTCATACACGATGTGTGATAAAAAAATATGACAAATAGTTTTTGTTTAAAAGTGTAATAATCTTACATGAAATTTAATTTTATCAAAATACTTTCTTTGGCTAGCAATTCACATAACCTAACACTGAATGACTAAATCCTTGAATATTTGTTGATAGCGTCTTTTGGAAGGACCTACAGCTGAGATCGTCACATTCCTCTCAATGTCAAAAGTGGTTGAAAAACGTTTACCTTTAAGCACAGTTTTAATGTCTGGGAAGAGACAGAAGACGCATGGTGCTGAATCCGGTGTGTCAGGACATTTACTCACAGACGAGAGCACTTTTTTAGCCAAAAACTTACGAATCAGAAGCATTATCACCTACACAGATTTTAAGGTTTCGTGAGCTTCTGTGACACTCTTTTGCAACCTAAAACAAAACTTAATGTTAAAGAGCTATGCGCGATTGCTTGATATTTTACTATCGCACGTTAACTCTAACCACTGATAATTTTAACACAGTGCAATCGCATCATCTAGGTAGATCCTTATAATAGGCAACATATAGGCTTTACATCTCCACATAAAATTGCATGAAAACATTTCCTTACCATCTATGAAATGATTGATTGGTTCAAAACACTCATCATAATAAAAGATTGATTAGAATTTCCTTATTAAATATTTATATCTTATTATTCAAAAATGAAGGTATTTCAAAAAACCATTCTAATTTTTCCATTCAATTCCACCACCTTTCTGCTATAAATAAACTAAAATAAAACAAAAGCAGTTTATTAGATGAGACAAAGTAAATTCTTTAATACCCCGATAAATAAGGTAAAGTATTTCCCTAATTCTCTGCGAAGTTCGAATAAAACTAATTTCAAGGAATGAGTTTTTCGCAAAAGCCAATTGAGTCAAAGTAATTTAAACGACGGTCAAATATTTGGTTTCCGCAATTAATTAGCGATTTCTCGCAATGCAAGTATCGGGGAAATTTTAATTAAGAATCAATTAATAGATTCCCCTGTTTCATTATCCCGACACAATAGAGTGGCACATTTAGGTCTATCACACATAAAAGCGCCGGTGCGCAACTACGTCTAAGGGCGTCTTAATGTATTATCAAACGCACATTTTGAAGTAATAAAGGAATCAGTACCGGAATAATAGAATTTACGACGCTAAATATAGATCTCTTGGTTATTGATTTGGGAACTTGTGATCGCGCATATCTTGCAAGGGGTGGTCTCAAAATTTAATGGGGAATAATTAGTATGAATGCAATGCATAACTTATCGAATTTAAGTAACCGAATAACAGATGAAATTACGGAAGAAAAAAATTTAAGGGTACTGAAAAATAGTAATTTATGTATAGTAGAATGTGAACAATCCGAATTAATTGGGAGCATAGATACAGTAGAATCTCGTCTATCCGGCCTACGTTTATCCAGATCTCCGGTTTCTCCGGATGAAATTTCTAGAGTTAAAATACATATATATTCACTTTAAAAAAAATTATAAATTATGACAGCAAGAACGGAACTTATAAAATGTGCCAAACATTCGCTTTTCGCTTTGACTAAACGTACAACCTCTGCATATGTTGTAAAACAAATTATGGCAATCTGACAAACAACAGGGCTTGGAGCGTCAGTCCGAGCCGACACCACTAGGGATGTGTCGTTCACGAACGAACGGGTCAAAAAGAACGAATCCTTAAAATGAACGACCCTTCTTTTGAACAGTGAGCAGTTTGGACAGGACCGGATTAATCTGTAAGATGAGCAAGCTATAGCTTAGGGCCCTGCTTTGTTAGGGGCCCCAACTCCCGAAAGGTTGCATGATTCCTTCCTTTAAAAAAGTGAAAAGTCCTTGAAAAAATAAATTTCACTTTCAAATGCAAGAAAAGTTTTAAAATTTGGAAAATTGTGTTTAGAAATCTTGAATTCTAAAGTATCGAGTAAATAGGAAGAGGTAGGGGGGAGGAATTCCAAAATATGTCAAATTCAGCTCATTGCTGCATCAGGCATCTAAAATGTAGAAATCATGGTTCTCACATTTCTTTAACTTATTACTTGAGATAAATTTTTGTGACTCACATTGTTTCATATCTTTATAATGCTTGCTTTTATCTTACTTCTACTGCATATTGTCAACCAGTTTAGCACAAAAAAAAAAAAAAAAAAACACTACATCTATTCCTTTTTTGTTTTTGGCACTACTTGTAATTAAAAAAGTTATTGTAATGAGAAATCTATAGTTTATTTTTTTCTTTTAAACCTAAAACAGCTGTTTCTTACTAATTAATAACAATCCTGTAAAACTATACAATCGAGTACTAAAATGTCAGAGACTGGAAAGTGCAATTGAAGCGCTTTAAATAATTGTAATTTCTCTGGAGTCCTAAAAAATAAATAGATATGCCTTTGAAACTTCTAAGCAAAGTGTGTTTCAATATTACTTTTTATCAAATTTATAAATTTTGAATTATCCAAATGCGCAGTACATTACTCTCTTGCTACCTATTTTCTAAAACTTTACATAATTTCTTTTAAAGCATTTTTAAGTATTGATCATTTTTTAACTCTTTGTTTTATTTGTCGGTGGGTTGGAGGGGTGATCAAAAACTAATTTTACCGAAAGTCGATGTAAGCGAGTAACAATACAGAACTTTTCTCCTCCCTCACTCTTTCTCTCTGTTGAATGTTGTCCTTTGTTTGTCGAATATAAAACTATTTTTACTGTGTTAATTTGCAAAATAGCATATAACTTTAAAAAAAAGTTTTGTTTGCCTATTTTTTCCTGATATTTTTGTAGTTCCAATTACCCCTTATAAGGCTTCAAAATGCAAAATTTTATATCGATTTTTCAAAATTTTCACTGGGGGGCGAAGCTTTTAGCCCATCTAAAATTGGCTTATGTATCAGAGGAAAGAGCCAAAATAGTTAAGAAAACACTTTAAACTGACCCTTTCGTCACCGCCAGAAAAAGTTGCCCGGATTGCAATAGGGGCCTCCTCATACCTGAAACAGCTTACGGTCCCGTTGAGGCTAAATCTGGCCCTGAGTTTGGAACATTATAGTGACGCACTTTTAATGAAATTGAATTTTTTTAAAAATTATATACACCTTCAAATTTTTAACTCTAAATCAATCAATCTCAAATTTCTTTTTTCTCATTGTAGTACAATATATTAATTCGAATATTTTTACTTTCTGCTTTATACATCATTTTTCTTTAATCGTTGCAGTATTTCAATGTATCCATTTGTAATGTTCTGTGTAACTTGTTCGAGCTACTAACAAAATGTTTGGACATTCCATTGCCTGTCCCACGCACTTGCTAAGATCCTTCTCACGCTTTCTGTCGCCCAAAATTATCTTTAAAAACACCTTTTGTGACTTTTCTGGCAAATATTTTGTCTTCTATAGCATCCCTATCAAAGACCAGCTATATTGATGTGGCTTTATTTTTTACTGATTATTACTGTCTAATTTTTTTCCCCATTTAAAAAGTGTTGCGTTTATTTATTTATTATTATTTTTTTCTGCTCTCATCGGTACTGTGGGATAATTTTGAAGCTCCCTTGATATTTTTAGGTTGGTCTTTTTTTCTTTTCTTAAAATTAAGTTATCTAGTACTCCGGTTGAGCTACCGATGTATTTGTTGTTACCTTTTTCGTTATACATAGTCAGTCTATTGGTAATACTATAATCATATATACAGTGCTGTAGCTGGAAAAATTTAATGACTTCATTTCTTGACATGCCGAGACGGAACCTGCATTTTTTGGAATGCAAAACATAACTTACCACTCGGCAACTGAGAAATAGCTTACAAATTAAACTATAATTGCTTTATGCGTCTAAACCTGGAAAAAAAAATCATTTTTCATTTGCATATATTCTTACTTTTAGATAATTTAGTTATTTTTCCTTCAAAGAATATTACTGATCTAATGAAACATTTCTAGTCCAAGATTTATATACTTGATAAATGTTCAAAATCTGATGCGGAGTTAAGATGTGGAAAGTTTGAAGCAAAAATAAAAATGAATCAAAAAATACGAAATTTAGCTTTTTATACGGGCCCAAGGTCCCCTAACTAATATTTAGAAAAATAATCTCCATTGAAAACTATTACTAACACAAAAAACTTGATAATTGTGCGATCAAAACTCAAGGAGATATTCCAGTTTAAAGTGACCATACAGAAGATTAGATTGGACTCTCTTTCAGAAGAATGACGACAGGTGGTCAAAGTAAGAAAAAGAAGGTATTTATATTTTTCATTGCTATTCAAAAATGAATGCAAATGTAATGCCGTGATACGCAAAAACACACTACAAAACCTCGAATAATTTGAAAAATCACACTATATGCACACTTGTTATTTTAAACACTTTAAACACTTAATTTTAAACACTTGTTAATCACTATATTTCCTCCCAAAAGGTGTTATTGACGGCGAGTGAAAAGTGGTGTTAGTCACATAACGCTGCGTTTCATATCTCGGTGAATATTGATCGTACTAATTTCAAACTTTTTATGTTAGACTTATTTTTCAATGGAGATTATTTCCCTAAATATAAGTTAGGGGACCTGGAGTCCGTATAAAAAGTTAAATTTTGTATTTTTCGACTCATTTTTATTTTCACTTCAAACTTTCAATATCTTAACCCTGCATCTGATTTTGAACATCTTTGCAATTGGAAGTATACATCTAGGACTAACGGTTGCGAAAATAAAGGTGTTGCAGGTTAAAACGGAACATCATGTACTATTCGCAACTCCAACGAACTATAGGGGGCACTGAAGTCACTGTCTAATGGCGGACTTAAAAACCAAAACAAACGCACATGGTAACGAAGAAAATGCTAAAAGTGTTGTGATTTTTGTTCGTACGTATGATTTTTTCGCTTTATTCTTTTTAAATTAATTTTCAAAGTCTTGTGGATATTCTGGCCCACGTAGAAAGAAATGAGAATTCAAGAAGCACTACTAAACGTCAAAGATTAATGCAAACTACGTAGTTCGTAGTTCTAAGCAGCTATTTCCACGATGTTGAATTCGATATTTATCAATTCTTGATAAAACTAAATAATAATTGTGGCCTGACAAGAATAACAATTAATGCTAGAAAATTCAATATGACATTACAAATTGTTATCGAAAGAAGATGATACTTCTTTGCCTTGCTTGGCTAGCACTTATTGTTTTGCATTTGTTGGCTGAGTTATTTCTCTCGAATTCCCGAATCGGTTAATTTAAAAATTTTCTGTTTCAATTTTTCTAATTTCTGAGTTACGATTTAATTGTGTCATGTTATGCAAATCATCAACAAAATTCTCACGGATATATGGTGGTAGTTTTCTTTTCAGTTGATTGACCATTATTTCTTTTCACTTACCGAATTCTGTAATCTTACTACTATTTTATTCCACTCATGATAAAAATTAAAAATGGTTTAACTAAAAACGCGAAATCTCGCCAAGGCTACTTTGCTCGCACTATACTATAGAACTATAACCCTAAACAAATTTGGCGAAACCTTTCAGCTGAGAATAAAAGGAATAAAGTAAATTCTTTCTCGGTTATTCATTTTGTTCTACGATATTATATTCAAGAAAATATTTTGCATACTGTCCATTCCAACTAAATGCTGCTGTAAAATATGGTAAGTTTAATTAATTTAAGATAAAAAAAACCCCATATTCTTACAAATTCATACAAAACAATAAAAATTTTTACCTTGTATAACGTTATCCAAGTTTGTTAATCCAGAAACTTCGCTTTCACCAATTATTAAGGAAATAATGAAAACTAACATTATTTTGAAAAGCTCGAGAATACTACTAAGGGAAGAATTAATTTCTGTAGCTGAAAGCAAACTAAGACACATCGATTGCGTTAATAAATACTCAGAACAAACTGCCTGTGTTTACGTCAACAGACACCGTGGAGCGCAACGTGGCAATGTTTTAGTTGCATTCGCAGTTTTATAAATCACCGCAAGGTAGCGTATTCGAGCGCTGGAGTTCCGAATACGTAAATGACAGTCGAACCTCGTTTATTTGGACCAAGGCTCAAATCGATTGTCTGGACTAACTGTGACCAAAGGCAATTTGGATGATCGATCCGGATATTATGGGAATAAGCAAAGCAAATCTTTAACTACGCAGACTTTCCGTTCATTGCAAAAAATACTATTTTGTAACAAAAACATGTAGAATTTTTTACAGAGCATTAAAAAAAGCATGTATAAATAAATATACATAATTTCAAAACAAAGAATAGGTTCACTGTCTTCTGGTTTGAACACTTGTTTCGTTTGAATAAAGCACGATCATCATAACGCTTTGTCATAAAAGTTTAGCTGAAATGGTGTATGTTAGAATGTTATAATTTATCGCACAATCTATGCAGGAACTGTACATTTAATTAAAATAAAAAGCGAATTTTTAGCGTACTTCTACCTCAATTTTTGCTTAATATAAAATTATCTATCTGAGCAGAAAAAATATTAAAAGGCAACAAGTTTGATTCAGATAATCCGGTGATCCGGATTAACGAGAGCCGGATATACGAAGTTCTACTGTATTATCATGATATGTCGGAAAATTATTGATAAAAATAAAAAAATTTTATTGTTAAAACTAATTTCTTGTCAGCTGATTAATTTTTGTGACTATATGCTAACAATTTACCTATTCTGTTCGATGATAAGAGAAAGTGTTCGCGTTAAATAGAAGATATTGCATTGCATTCAGAAATCTGGCAGGTGTCGTCTTGTCAAAGACAGCTGTGACCATAATAAATGAATGGCAATACCAGGCACGTTGTCTTTATCGCAAAAAGAGTTCGCCATGACGCAAAAATCGGTATGCAGGGATTCTGCTCTGACATCGTGTCTCTTATTTGACCAAACGCAGATGACGCTATTCAAGAGGACATGTAAAAAGGCAGGCAGAGAAAGCAGAAGAGGATTCTAGATTTCCACAGCATTAAATGATATGTGATTCAAGTACGATGATGACAAATGTGCATTAATTATAATAAACTTTAAAAGTTATGGCCCGTCTCGTGTTTAAATACACTATTATCTGAATAAGTCAGACCTTGTTACCTTAAAAAGAATAATTATACTGCTGTGGGAAGGTAAAGCATAGTAACTATAGAAATAAGTTTCTGAGATATTTGAAAAAACGCGTTTTGCATTCCATTGTAGAGATAGGAAAATGTTTTTTTTTTTTTTTTTGTGAGGCAATCACGATTGCTTATTGTTCTCATTTGACAGTCCTTGACGTTACGGTTCCTTTTTCAGCTTGGACCAGCAGCACCACCGCCCACCGGCGCGGGCGGCGGCACGGCTGCTCTGTTCCTGAGCACTGTCCCCCGGAATCCACTTCTGCTGGGGTGGTGGCGTCCATGTCCTTCACACGCATGCTCATACACACTCGCCAACGCGTGAGCGCCTTTACACACATACACAGGCCTACGTGCACACACTTAAGCCTGCACACACACAACTATACACACATAACCACCCAGGAGGAGGGACATGCTTGGGGGGGAGCCATTTCTAGAAACAATAACTCTAATGAGTAGGGGTCTTGTCGCAACTCGTGATTGCGAAAAACATAATTTGAATTCAAAGTTTCAGAATTCAAATTAGATTTTTTTTTTTTTTTTTTTTTTTTTGTGCTTAATTTTGAGCGGATTCTGAATAAGCAAGCTTGTACAAGAAAGGTACAATAGATAACAAAAATGCAGGAAAATTGAAAAATTTGCTGGATTACTGCGCTTTATTTTCTCACGGCGGTGTAACTTGGTGCAAAAACAAGCAACGTTAAAAATATCGGACTAAGGAAAAGGGGGTCGTAAAGTTAGTTCAGTTTTTCTGGATCTGATCAAATTTCATGCACGATCCCAGCGACATTTTGAGCACTTCAAGAGATTTTTGTCTCACGCTACGTTAGAAATTAGCACAAAACTTTTAAATTATTTGCAAGTGAAATTGGTTGTTTTCGATCTAAACTAGCTGCGTCGCCCGGCTTTGCCCGGTCTACCTAGAAAATAAAAATGGAGTCAAGTGACGTATATTCAACAATCAGGCTTAAATAAAAGAGAGAGAAAAAAAAAACATCATGCAAAATTTCCCTTCCAAACAGTGAAGCCAGATAAAATACTTTTAAGAAATTAAAATGAGAACGACGGATTTAAAAGCGTAACCACGGAAACACAAAATAAAATAAGTTTAAGAAATTAAAATGAGAAAGATGGAAAGAAATAATGGATTCAAAAAGCGTAATTACTTCAATGTTAGGGCGTTTAAAGCACATCGCTTTTCTTAAAACAGAGAGTTCACAATAAAATTTCTGTTACGAACACTGAAAATGCTGTTTCAAACGGTTCTGTGAAGCTTTTACTGCGAGTAGCGACAGGCGCTCAGATTGGCGCCACTTTTGTGATAGATGCTTAATTAATTGAATCATCTCTAACATTTTCGTATTTGAATGCAGCTGCGTTTTTACTTTGAAATCCATTGAAAGAGAGGATATATCTGAAATTTTACCTCATGTAATTGGATCAATCACACGTTTTGGAACATTTATTATTTTTTACATTAAAATTTGTTTACGTTAGGGTGGGGGCCAAGTGAAGTGGTGAAATATGTACTCTGCTTTCAGCACCACCTATCTGGGTATATTTTAATATTTTATTTTAACTATGTAGTAACACATGTAAATCTATTCCAGTAACGAAACAATTACCTCTGACGAACTAAGCAGTCTCATATATATAACAGCCGATGATGGAGTAACTTGCGTGTTTCAACAATGAAACTCGAACCACGACATGATGATTTGATAATATGTTTTGGAAATGTTTAAACAAGCAGGGAAAGGCTTTATTGTGAAAAGGTTGAAATCGATCTGGCAACTTAACTGTTTTACTGGTAAGACTGCGTCATTTCAGGGGAATGAAGAAACGAAAAAATGGTCAACAATGAACGCTACCTACTGGAGTTTAGTATTAGTCCACTGGAGTTAGGGTTACAGTTTCAACTCTCAAACTATCACCAAACAGGCAATGGCTTCGTTCAAATGTAGCAGCAATTTTCACCCGTCATACCTTGACGGGCGACGTTCTAGTATGATAATACAAGCAATTTTAAAAAATTAATACTCAAATTGTAACGTTTTGTTGAAAGTCAAAAATTATATTTGTTTTTGTCAAATGATAAAGTACTTGTTATTAACATTTAAAATGCAGATTGAAACCAACTTAATATTCTGTACAGTATTTATTTAAGTAATATTAAGCTTCTTTGTACTGTGAATATTTCGCACAATTAATCAAGTGCAAACGGGGCAAAATAGATGGGGATAAGTGAAATAATTATTTTCTTTTACTCATTTCATCATTTACTAAATCACCTACGCATTCATTTTTTAGTTAATTCATTTCATTCCTTCTTTTAATAATTCACTTATTTATTAATTCATTCACTTTTGTCCTTATTTCATTACTATTTTATTCACGCATTTATTTTTCTTTAAATATGAATTAACTAATTTATTTATTTATTAGTTTATTGTTCCATTACTTTTCATTTATTCCTTCATCCTTTTATTTACTCACCCATTTGATCAAAAATATTTTTTACAATCAAATAAAAAAATTAAATTAATTAATTTTTTACTTTGTTCCATAAAAAAGGATATTTTCCACTTCTTTTTTTGAAAGCACAAAATTACTGCCAAAAATATAAAATAATGTTTCAATTCAAGTTTTATTATGAAAAACATTGTTTATTTCTTTGTGTACTGTAATTTTCAAAATAAATTTCCAATTTGTTCAATATGAAAAAGCTAAGTCATCTTAACTATTTCCTTTGGTCCCACATTCCCCTACTAATAAACGATATATCTAACGAATATGTAAATGAGTTAGTCTCAGCAGTAGCAGAAACTTTCTAACCAGTCTGCGACACTATTTTCAGTAGTTGAAAATAATTTGCAGCATTATTATTAGTTTTAGTTTTAAGTTTTCATAAAATACACAAGTCCTTCGTGAAGGTCAAGACTTGGACAATTTTCCAACTGGCCAGTGACCACTTCACCCGAAAAACTTAGTGGCCACCACTGTCGCTGAGTTTTAAAGCATTAAGGGGGGGGGGGAGCAGCAACTTTCACTACTTTCATAAAAATAAAGAGAACTCTACACACTATGAAAAACAGTTATTCAAGACAGATTAATTTTAATATGGAAAATTTGCGTTGGAATAGGTTTTTAAATTTTTTAAATTAGTAAATGAGAAGTTGGCAGGAAACTGCATTTTAGATGAAATACTTAGCTTATAGCAAAGCCTTCAAATAAATGAGGATGAAATACAACTGTGCAGATAATAATTCGCGTTTTTCAAAAAAATATTTAATAAATGTTAAAAAAAAACATGATTTATTGAACACTTTATGTTATCTTCAATAGTTTGTGTTGAGGTAAACATCCAATTCTGTGTCTGGAAACTTGGGTAAGTAATAGTAATCTCTTTATTTCCATCTTGCGAATGACCAAACATGGTGTGTACGCGAAAAATTCATGGTTATAAATAGATATTTGAATTTGGTTACATAAAAGTAGTAATAAATTCAAAATCCTTAAAAAAACTACAATTTAGGTGAAAGAGTCACTTTTTAGCATATTAGCCTCTAAAGCAATGAAGATAAGATAATATTCTGAAGATAAAATTTTGCATTTTTAAAGACAATAATTAAGAATTATCCGAAAAAAATGGCACATTTTGCATAATTTTCAACAGTTTTCATTGCAATAAACATCCAATTCCGTTTTTGAAAACGTAGGCACTTCATGAGTCTTGCGTACCAACATCTTGAGAATGACCAAACATGGCGACTACTCTAAAAATTAAGATATAAATTTTCTGAATGGGGTTGTTTCCTTCAGTCAAAAGTAGTACTTTTACTCACTAAAATTGATAGAATAAGCAAAAAAAAAAAAGGAAAATTAATTTGAATTTTTGACATCTTGATATTCAAATTATGTTTTTCGCAATCACGAGTGTGTGTGTGTATGTAGGCGTGTATGTTTGTGTGTGGGGGTATGTGTGTTTGTGTGTAGGGGTATGTGTATGTCATGTGTGTGTAGGCATGTGTCTTTGTCCTGTGTGCTGGCTATAAGTGTGTGGGGTAATTGTGTATATGAATGTGTGTATGTGTGGGGGGGGGGGTATGTGTATGTGTGTGTAGACATCTGTGTTTGTGTCAGTGGGCAGGCATGAATGTGTGGGTAGTTGTGTGTATGTGTGTGTGTGTAGTTGTGTATGTATGCGCGTGTGTGTAGGACATGGATGCAACCTGGAGACGGCTTTCGCTGTAGGAGCAGCATCGTGAGGAGCCGGTCGACGGTGACAGGGTGCGGAGGGTGGCGGTGGGAAAATAAAAAGATAGGACATCAAAACAGTCAAATGAGAACAATAAGCAATCGTGATTGCTCAAAAAAAAAAAAAAAAAAACATGGACCCAGAAAATTCTTTCATTTTCCCAACAATTATTTTTTAATTCATTTTTTAAAATGTAAGATTTTTCAAACAAGGTGTGGTCATTTCATCATTTGTGATGTCATCGGCAAGAAATGTAAACAATAAAAGCGCACCGATTTAAGTAATTTTTTAAAAATATTAAACTTAAACAAATTAATTTAAAAAATAAGCATACTCCTTCCAAAAAAAAAAATACTTTTAAAATTTTGGAGACGACCTCATTTGTTGTAAAAAAATATTATAAAAATAAAAATCCTCATGAGACTAAACTTTAGTTGAAAGGTTTCAGCGCTTTTGCGTCCAAAGCAATGAGGATAAGGTGAAATTTTCACATAAAATTTTTCATTTCTTAAGAAAATTATTTTAAAAAATAAAAGTAAAAAACTATTTGCTGCACATTTTAAGTTATTTTCATTTCTTGGCAGAAAAATAAAACATCCAATTCATCTTTTGGTTTTTGAAAACTTTTGCACTTTTCTACTTCGATATTGTGAATGAACAAATATGGCGACTATGTTTCTAGCTGAAATGCTGAAGCATCCATCGCTCAAAAAGTGATCTCCAAACGATTTTTGCCAAGTTGTATTTCTTTTTTTTTCTTTTTTTAAATTTTTTTTTCTGTCTTTCTTTTTGTTCTTTGGTAAAATTATCCGCAGGCCTCCGAAAAATCTGCGACGCACGTCTCGTATCCCGCAGTATCTGCCACCGGGGCAGCCAGGTAACTTTTGTTATATTTGTGAAGAGTTGGACAGTTAAAGATCAATGAAAAAGTTCAGCATCATATCATTAGTTCAGAACTGTTATGAACTATATTTTGGTTAAAAACGGAGGATCAATATAAAAGGTGGGCTCCACAGTCCACATTTGTTCTGCTT
>NW_026557941.1:0-55121 GCF_026930045.1 Uloborus diversus | reverse complement strand
GACACACAGTTTTTCCTATGTGTTGTCACCCGACGCATACACTGAAAATCCCCAAATCCCAACTGGGTGGAGCCCCTGCTCCCGACACATGGTTTTTCCTGGGTGTTGCCACCCGACGCATACTCTGAAAATTCCCAAATCCCAACTGGGTGGAGCCCCGGCTCCCGACACACAGTTTTTCCTATGTGTTGCCACCCGACGCATACACTGAAAATCCCCAAATCCCAACTGGGTGGAGCCCCTGCTCCCGACACATGGTTTTTCCTATGTGTTGCCACTCGACGCATACAATGAAAATCCCCAAATCCCAACTGGGTGGAGCCCCTGCTCCCGACACATGGTTTTTCCTATGTGTTGCCACCCGACGCATACACTGAAAATCCCCAAATCCCAACTGGGTGGAGCCCCGGCTCCCGACACATGGTTTTTCCTATGTGTTGCCACTCGACGCATACAATGAAAATCCCCAAATCCCAACTGGGTGGAGCCCCTGCTCCCGACACATGGTTTTTCCTATGTGTTGCCACCCGACGCATACACTGAAAATCCCCAATTCCCAACTGGGTGGAGCCCCTGCTCCCGACACATGGTTTTTTCTATGTGTTGCCACCCGACGCATACACTGAAAATCCCCAAATCCCAACTGGGTGGAGCCCCTGCTCCCGACACATTGTTATTCCTATGTTTTGCCACCCGACGCATACACTGAAAATCCCAAAATCCCCCCTGGGTGGAGCCCCTGCTCCCGACAAATGGTTTCTCCTGGGTGTTGCCACCCGACGCATATACTGAAAATCCCCAAATCCCAACTGGGTGCAGCCCTTGCTCTCGATGCATGGTTTTTCCTATGTGTTGCCACCCGACACATACACTGAAAATCCCCAAATCCCAACTGGGTGGAGCCCCGGCTCCCGACACATGGTTTTTCCTATGTGTTGCCGCCCGACGCATACACTGAAAATCCCCAAATCCCAACTGGGTGGAGCCCCGGCTCCCGACACACAGTTTTTCCTATGTGTTGCCACCCGACGCATACACTGAAAATCCCCATATCCCAACTGCGTGGAGCCCCTGCTCCCGACACATGGTTTTTCCTGGGTGTTGCCACCCGACGCATACACTGAAAATTCCCAAATCCCAACTGGGTGGAGCACCGGCTCCCGACACATGGTTTTTCCTATGTGTTGCCACTCGACGCATACACTGAAAATCCCCAAATCCCAACTGGGTGGAGCCCCGGGTCCCGACACATGGTTTTTCCTATGTGTTGCCACCCGACGCATACACTGAAAATCCCCAAATCCCAACTGGGTGGAGCCCCGGCTCCCGACACACAGTTTTTCCTATGTGTTGTCACCCGACGCATACACTGAAAATCCCCAAATCCCAACTGGGTGGAGCCCCTGCTCCCGACACATGGTTTTTCCTGGGTGTTGCCACCCGACGCATACTCTGAAAATTCCCAAATCCCAACTGGGTGGAGCCCCGGCTCCCGACACACAGTTTTTCCTATGTGTTGCCACCCGACGCATACACTGAAAATCCCCAAATCCCAACTGGGTGGAGCCCCTGCTCCCGACACATGGTTTTTCCTATGTGTTGCCACTCGACGCATACAATGAAAATCCCCAAATCCCAACTGGGTGGAGCCCCTGCTCCCGACACATGGTTTTTCCTATGTGTTGCCACCCGACGCATACACTGAAAATCCCCAAATCCCAACTGGGTGGAGCCCCGGCTCCCGACACATGGTTTTTCCTATGTGTTGCCACTCGACGCATACAATGAAAATCCCCAAATCCCAACTGGGTGGAGCCCCTGCTCCCGACACATGGTTTTTCCTATGTGTTGCCACCCGACGCATACACTGAAAATCCCCAATTCCCAACTGGGTGGAGCCCCTGCTCCCGACACATGGTTTTTTCTATGTGTTGCCACCCGACGCATACACTGAAAATCCCCAAATCCCAACTGGGTGGAGCCCCTGCTCCCGACACATTGTTATTCCTATGTTTTGCCACCCGACGCATACACTGAAAATCCCAAAATCCCCCCTGGGTGGAGCCCCTGCTCCCGACAAATGGTTTCTCCTGGGTGTTGCCACCCGACGCATATACTGAAAATCCCCAAATCCCAACTGGGTGCAGCCCTTGCTCTCGATGCATGGTTTTTCCTATGTGTTGCCACCCGACACATACACTGAAAATCCCCAAATCCCAACTGGGTGGAGCCCCGGCTCCCGACACATGGTTTTTCCTATGTGTTGCCGCCCGACGCATACACTGAAAATCCCCAAATCCCAACTGGGTGGAGCCCCGGCTCCCGACACACAGTTTTTCCTATGTGTTGCCACCCGACGCATACACTGAAAATCCCCATATCCCAACTGCGTGGAGCCCCTGCTCCCGACACATGGTTTTTCCTATGTGTTGCCACTCGACGCATACAATGAAAATCCCCAAATCCCAACTGGGTGGAGCCCCTGCTCCCGACACATGGATTTTCCTATGTGTTGCCACCCGACGCATACACTGAAAATCCCCAAATCCCAACTGGGTGGAACCCCGGCTCCCGACACATGGTTATTCCTATGTGTTGCCACTCGACGCATACACTGAAAATCCCCAAATCCCAACTGGGTGGAGCCCCTGCTCCCGACACATGGTTTTTTTTATGTGTTGCCACCCGACGCATACACTGAAAATCCCCAAATCCCAACTGGGTGGAGCCCCGGCTCCCGACACATGGTTTTTCCTATGTGTTGCCACTCGACGCATACAATGAAAATCCCCAAATCCGAACTGGGTGGAGCCCCTGCTCCCGACACATGGTTTTTCCTGGGTGTTGCCACCCGACGCATACACTGAAAATCCCCAAATCCCAACTGAGTGGAGCCACGGCTCCCGACACATGGTTTTTCCTATGTGTTGACACTCGAAGCATACACTGAAAATCCCCAAATCCCAACTGGGTGGAGCCCCTGCTCCCGACACATGGTTTTTCCTGGGTGTTGCCACCCGTCGCATACTCTGAAAATTCCCAAATCCCAACTGGGTGGAGCCCCGGCTCCCGACACACAGTTTTTCCTATGTGTTGCCACCCGACGCATACACTGAAAATCCCCAAATCCCAACTGGGTGGAGCCCCTGCTCCCGACACATGGTTTTTCCTATGTGTTGCCACTCGACGCATACAATGAAAATCCCCAAATCCCAACTGGGTGGAGCCCCTGCTCCCGACACATGGATTTTCCTATGTGTTGCCACTCGACGCATACACTGAAAATCCCCAAATCCCAACTGGGTGGAGCCCCTGCTCCCGACACATGGTTTTTCCTATGTGTTGCCACTCGACGCATACACTGAAAATCCCCAAATCCCAACTGGGTGGAGCCCCGGCTCCCGACACATGGTTTTTTCTATGTGTTGCCACCCGACGCATACACTGAAAATCCCCAAATCCCAACTGGGTGGAGCCCCTGCTCCCGACACATGGTTATTCCTATGTTTTGCCACCCGACGCATACACTGAAAATCCCAAAATCCCCCCTGGGTGGAGCCCCTGCTCCCGACACATGGTTTTTCCTATGTGTTGCCACCCGACGCATAAACTGAAAATCCCCAAATCCCACCTGGTTGGAGCCCCTGCTCCCGACACATTGTTTTTCCTGGGTGTTGCCACCCGACGCATAGACTGAAAATCCCCAAATCCCAACTGAGTGGAGCCCCGGCTCCCGACACATGGTTTTTCCTATGTGTTGCCACTCGAAGCATACACTGAAAATCCCCAAATCCCAACTGGGTGGAGCCCCTGCTCCCGACACATGGTTTTTACTGGGTGTTGCCACCCGACGCATACTCTGAAAATTCCCAAATCCCAACTGGGTGGAGCACCGGCTCCCGAAACATGGTTTTTCCTATGTGTTGCCACTCGACGCATACACTGAAAATCCCCAAATCCCAACTGGGTGGAGCCCCTGCTCCCGACACATGGTTTTTCCTGGGTGTTGCCACCCGACGCATAAACTGAAAATCCCCAAATCCCACCTGGGTGGAGCCCCTGCTCCCGACACATGGTTTTTCCTGGGTGTTGCCACCCGACGCATACACTGAAAATTCCCAAATCCCAACTGGGTGGAGCACCGGCTCCCGACACATGGTTTTTCCTATGTGTTGCCACTCGACGCATACACTGAAAATCCCCAAATCCCAACTGGGTGGAGCCCCGGGTCCCGACACATGGTTTTTCCTATGTGTTGCCACCCGACGCATACACTGAAAATCCCCAAATCCCAACTGGGTGGAGCCCCGGCTCCCGACACACAGTTTTTCCTATGTGTTGTCACCCGACGCATACACTGAAAATCCCCAAATCCCAACTGCGTGGAGCCCCTGCTCCCGACACATGGTTTTTCCTATGTGTTGCCACTCGACGCATACAATGAAAATCCCCAAATCCCAACTGGGTGAAGCCCCTGCTCCCGACACATGGATTTTCCTATGTGTTGCCACCCGACGCATACACTGAAAATCCCCAAATCCCAACTGGGTGGAACCCCGGCTCCCGACACATGGTTATTCCTATGTGTTGCCACTCGACGCATACACTGAAAATCCCCAAATCCCAACTGGGTGGAGCCCCTGCTCCCGACACATGGTTTTTCCTATGTGTTGCCACCCGACGCATACACTGAAAATCCCCAAATCCCAACTGGGTGGAGCCCCGGCTCCCGACACATGGTTTTTCCTATGTGTTGCCACTCGACGCATACAATGAAAATCCCCAAATCCGAACTGGGTGGAGCCCCTGCTCTCGACACATGGTTTTTCCTATGTGTTGCCACCCGACGCATACACTGAAAATCCCCAATTCCCAACTGGGTGGAGCCCCTGCTCCCGACACATGGTTTTTTCTATGTGTTGCCACCCGACGCATACACTGAAAATCCCCAAATCCCAACTGGGTGGAGCCCCTGCTCCCGACACATGGTTATTCCTATGTTTTGCCACCCGACGCATACACTGAAAATCCCAAAATCCCCCCTGGGTGGAGCCCCTGCTCCCGACACATGGTTTTTCCTATGTGTTGTCACCCGACGCATAAACTGAAAATCCCCAAATCCCACCTGGGTGGAGCCCCTGCTCCCGACACATGGTTTTTCCTGGGTGTTGCCACCCGACGCATACACTGAAAATCCCCAAATCCCAACTGAGTGGAGCCCCGGCTCCCGACACATGGTTTTTCCTATGTGTTGACACTCGAAGCATACACTGAAAATCCCCAAATCCCAACTGGGTGGAGCCCCTGCTCCCGACACATGGTTTTTCCTGGGTGTTGCCACCCGACGCATACTCTGAAAATTCCCAAATCCCAACTGGGCGGAGCCCCGGCTCCCGACACACAGTTTTTCCTATGTGTTGCCACCCGACGCATACACTGAAAATCCCCAAATCCCAACTGGGTGGAGCCCCTGCTCCCGACACATGGTTTTTCCTATGTGTTGCCACCCGACGCATACACTGAAAATCCCCAAATCCCAACTGGGTGGAGCCCCTGCTCCCGACACATGGTTTTTCCTATGTGTTGCCACTCGACGCATACACTGAAAATCCCCAAATCCCAACTGGGTGGAACCCCGGCTCCCGACACATGGTTATTCCTATGTGTTGCCACTCGACGCATACACTGAAAATCCCCAAATCCCAACTGGGTGGAGCCCCTGCTCCCGACACATGGTTTTTCCTATGTGTTGCCACCCGACGCATACACTGAAAATCCCCAAATCCCAACTGGGTGGAGCCCCGGCTCCCGACACATGGTTTTTCCTATGTGTTGCCACTCGACGCATACAATGAAAATCCCCAAACCGAACTGGGTGGAGCCCCTGCTCCCGACACATGGTTTTTCCTATGTGTTGCCACCCGACGCATACACTGAAAATCCCCAATTCCCAACTGGGTGGAGCCCCTGCTCCTGACACATGGTTATTCCTATGTGTTGCCACCCGACGCATACACTGAAAATCCCCAAATCCCAACTGGGTGGAGCCCCTGCTCCCGACACATGGTTATTCTTATGTTTTGCCACCCGACGCATAAACTGAAAATCCCCAAATCCCCCCTGGGTGGAGCCCCTGCTCCCGACACATTGTTTTTCCTGGGTGTTGCCACCCGACGCATAAACTGAAAATCCCCAAATCCCACCTGGGTGGAGCCCCTGCTCCCGACACATGGTTTTTCCTGGGTGTTGCCACCCGACGCATACTCTGAAAATTCCCAAATCCCAACTGGGTGGAGCCCCTGCTCCCGACACACAGTTTTTCCTATGTGTTGCCACCCGAAGCATACACTGAAAATCCCCAAATCCCAACTGGGTGGAGCCCCTGCTCCCGACACATGGACTTTCCTATGTGTTGCCACCCGACGCATACACTGAAAATCCCCAAATCCCAACTGGGTGGAACCCCGGCTCCCGACACATGGTTATTCCTATGTGTTGCCACTCGACGCATACAATGAAAATCCCCAAATCCCAACTGGGTGGAGCCCCTGCTCCCGACACATGGTTTTTCCTATGTGTTGCCACCCGACGCATACACTGAAAATCCCCAAATCCCAACTGGGTGGAGCCCCGGCTCCCGACACATGGTTTTTCCTATGTGTTGCGACTCGACGCATACAATGAAAATCCCCAAATCCGAACTGGGTGGAGCCCCTGCTCCCGACACATGGTTTTTCCTATGTGTTGCCACCCGACGCATACACTGAAAATCCCCAATTCCCAACTGGGTGGAGCCCCTGCTCCCGACACATGGTTTTTTCTATGTGTTGCAACCCGACGCATACACTGAAAATCCCCAAATCCCAACTGGGTGGAGCCCCTGCTCCCGACACATGGTTATTCCTATGTTTTGCCACCCGACGCATACACTGAAAATCCCAAAATCTCCCCTGGGTGGAGCCCCTGCTCCCGACACATGGTTTTTCCTATGTGTTGCCACCCGACGCATAAACTGAAAATCCCCAAATCCCACCTGGGTGGAGCCCCTGCTCCCGACACATGGTTTTTCCTGGGTGTTGCCACCCGACGCATACACTGAAAATCCCCAAATCCCAACTGAGTGGAGCCCCGGCTCCCGACACATGGTTTTTCCTATGTGTTGACACTCGAAGCATACACTGAAAATCCCCAAATCCCAACTGGGTGGAGCCCCTGCTCCCGACACATGGTTTTTCCTGGGTGTTGCCACCCGACGCATACTCTGAAAATTCCCAAATCCCAACTGGGTGGAGCCCCGGCTCCCGACACACAGTTTTTCCTATGTGTTGCCACCCGACGCATACACTGAAAATCCCCAAATCCCAACTGGGTGGAGCCCCTGCTCCCGACACATGGTTTTTCCTATGTGTTGCCACCCGACGCATACACTGAAAATCCCCAAATCCCAACTGGGTGGAGCCCCTGCTCCCGACACATGGTTTTTCCTATGTGTTGCCACTTGACGCATACACTGAAAATCCCCAAATCCCAACTGGGTGGAGCCCCTGCTCCCGACACATGGTTTTTCCTATGTGTTGCCACCCGACGCATACACTGAAAATCCCCAAATCCCAACTTGGTGGAGCCCCGGCTCCCGACACATGGTTTTTCCTATGTGTTGCCACTCGACGCATACAATGAAAATCCCCAAATCCCAACTGGGTGGAGCCCCTGCTCCCGACACATGGTTTTTCCTATGTGTTGCCACCCGACGCATACACTGAAAATCCCCAATTCCCAACTGGGTGGAGCCCCTGCTCCCGACACATGGTTTTTTCTATGTGTTGCCACCCGACGCATACACTGAAAATCCCCAAATCCCAACTGGGTGGAGCCCCTGCTCCCGACACATGGATTTTCCTATGTGTTGCCACCCGACGCATACACTGAAAATCCCCAAATCCCAACTGGGTGGAGCCCCTGCTCCCGACACATGGTTTTTCCTATGTGTTGCCACTCGACGCATACACTGAAAATCCCCAAATCCCAACTGGGTGGAGCCCCTGCTCCCGACACATGGTTTTTCCTATGTGTTGCCACCCGACGCATACACTGAAAATCCCCAAATCCCAACTGGGTGGAGCCCCGGCTCCCGACACATGGTTTTTTCTATGTGTTGCCACCCGACGCATACACTGAAAATCCCCAAATCCCAACTGGGTGGAGCCCCTGCTCCCGACACATGGTTATTCCTATGTTTTGCCACCCGACGCATACACTGAAAATCCCAAAATCCCCCCTGGGTGGAGCCCCTGCTCCCGACACATGGTTTTTCCTATGTGTTGCCACCCGACGCATAAACTGAAAATCCCCAAATCCCACCTGGGTGGAGCCCCTGCTCCCGACACATTGTTTTTCCTGGGTGTTGCCACCCGACGCATAGACTGAAAATCCCCAAATCCCAACTGAGTGGAGCCCCGGCTCCCGACACATGGTTTTTCCTATGTGTTGCCACTCGAAGCATACACTGAAAATCCCCAAATCCCAACTGGGTGGAGCCCCTGCTCCCGACACATGGTTTTTACTGGGTGTTGCCACCCGACGCATACTCTGAAAATTCCCAAATCCCAACTGGGTGGAGCACCGGCTCCCGAAACATGGTTTTTCCTATGTGTTGCCACTCGACGCATACACTGAAAATCCCCAAATCCCAACTGGGTGGAGCCCCTGCTCCCGACACATGGTTTTTCCTGGGTGTTGCCACCCGACGCATAAACTGAAAATCCCCAAATCCCACCTGGGTGGAGCCCCTGCTCCCGACACATGGTTTTTCCTGGGTGTTGCCACCCGACGCATACACTGAAAATTCCCAAATCCCAACTGGGTGGAGCACCGGCTCCCGACACATGGTTTTTCCTATGTGTTGCCACTCGACGCATACACTGAAAATCCCCAAATCCCAACTGGGTGGAGCCCCGGGTCCCGACACATGGTTTTTCCTATGTGTTGCCACCCGACGCATACACTGAAAATCCCCAAATCCCAACTGGGTGGAGCCCCGGCTCCCGACACACAGTTTTTCCTATGTGTTGTCACCCGACGCATACACTGAAAATCCCCAAATCCCAACTGCGTGGAGCCCCTGCTCCCGACACATGGTTTTTCCTATGTGTTGCCACTCGACGCATACAATGAAAATCCCCAAATCCCAACTGGGTGAAGCCCCTGCTCCCGACACATGGATTTTCCTATGTGTTGCCACCCGACGCATACACTGAAAATCCCCAAATCCCAACTGGGTGGAGCCCCTGCTCCCGACACATGGTTTTTCCTATGTGTTGCCACTCGACGCATACAATGAAAATCCCCAAATCCCAACTGGGTGGAGCCCCTGCTCCCGACACATGGTTTTTCCTATGTGTTGCCACCCGACGCATACACTGAAAATCCCCAAATCCCAACTGGGTGGAGCCCCTGCTCCCGACACATGGTTTTTCCTATGTGTTGCCACTTGACGCATACACTGAAAATCCCCAAATCCCAACTGGGTGGAGCCCCTGCTCCCGACACATGGTTTTTCCTATGTGTTGCCACCCGACGCATACACTGAAAATCCCCAAATCCCAACTTGGTGGAGCCCCGGCTCCCGACACATGGTTTTTCCTATGTGTTGCCACTCGACGCATACAATGAAAATCCCCAAATCCCAACTGGGTGGAGCCCCTGCTCCCGACACATGGTTTTTCCTATGTGTTGCCACCCGACGCATACACTGAAAATCCCCAATTCCCAACTGGGTGGAGCCCCTGCTCCCGACACATGGTTTTTTCTATGTGTTGCCACCCGACGCATACACTGAAAATCCCCAAATCCCAACTGGGTGGAGCCCCTGCTCCCGACACATGGATTTTCCTATGTGTTGCCACCCGACGCATACACTGAAAATCCCCAAATCCCAACTGGGTGGAGCCCCTGCTCCCGACACATGGTTTTTCCTATGTGTTGCCACTCGACGCATACACTGAAAATCCCCAAATCCCAACTGGGTGGAGCCCCTGCTCCCGACACATGGTTTTTCCTATGTGTTGCCACCCGACGCATACACTGAAAATCCCCAAATCCCAACTGGGTGGAGCCCCGGCTCCCGACACATGGTTTTTTCTATGTGTTGCCACCCGACGCATACACTGAAAATCCCCAAATCCCAACTGGGTGGAGCCCCTGCTCCCGACACATGGTTATTCCTATGTTTTGCCACCCGACGCATACACTGAAAATCCCAAAATCCCCCCTGGGTGGAGCCCCTGCTCCCGACACATGGTTTTTCCTATGTGTTGCCACCCGACGCATAAACTGAAAATCCCCAAATCCCACCTGGGTGGAGCCCCTGCTCCCGACACATTGTTTTTCCTGGGTGTTGCCACCCGACGCATAGACTGAAAATCCCCAAATCCCAACTGAGTGGAGCCCCGGCTCCCGACACATGGTTTTTCCTATGTGTTGCCACTCGAAGCATACACTGAAAATCCCCAAATCCCAACTGGGTGGAGCCCCTGCTCCCGACACATGGTTTTTACTGGGTGTTGCCACCCGACGCATACTCTGAAAATTCCCAAATCCCAACTGGGTGGAGCACCGGCTCCCGAAACATGGTTTTTCCTATGTGTTGCCACTCGACGCATACACTGAAAATCCCCAAATCCCAACTGGGTGGAGCCCCTGCTCCCGACACATGGTTTTTCCTGGGTGTTGCCACCCGACGCATAAACTGAAAATCCCCAAATCCCACCTGGGTGGAGCCCCTGCTCCCGACACATGGTTTTTCCTGGGTGTTGCCACCCGACGCATACACTGAAAATTCCCAAATCCCAACTGGGTGGAGCACCGGCTCCCGACACATGGTTTTTCCTATGTGTTGCCACTCGACGCATACACTGAAAATCCCCAAATCCCAACTGGGTGGAGCCCCGGGTCCCGACACATGGTTTTTCCTATGTGTTGCCACCCGACGCATACACTGAAAATCCCCAAATCCCAACTGGGTGGAGCCCCGGCTCCCGACACACAGTTTTTCCTATGTGTTGTCACCCGACGCATACACTGAAAATCCCCAAATCCCAACTGCGTGGAGCCCCTGCTCCCGACACATGGTTTTTCCTATGTGTTGCCACTCGACGCATACAATGAAAATCCCCAAATCCCAACTGGGTGAAGCCCCTGCTCCCGACACATGGATTTTCCTATGTGTTGCCACCCGACGCATACACTGAAAATCCCCAAATCCCAACTGGGTGGAACCCCGGCTCCCGACACATGGTTATTCCTATGTGTTGCCACTCGACGCATACACTGAAAATCCCCAAATCCCAACTGGGTGGAGCCCCTGCTCCCGACACATGGTTTTTCCTATGTGTTGCCACCCGACGCATACACTGAAAATCCCCAAATCCCAACTGGGTGGAGCCCCGGCTCCCGACACATGGTTTTTCCTATGTGTTGCCACTCGACGCATACAATGAAAATCCCCAAATCCGAACTGGGTGGAGCCCCTGCTCTCGACACATGGTTTTTCCTATGTGTTGCCACCCGACGCATACACTGAAAATCCCCAATTCCCAACTGGGTGGAGCCCCTGCTCCCGACACATGGTTTTTTCTATGTGTTGCCACCCGACGCATACACTGAAAATCCCCAAATCCCAACTGGGTGGAGCCCCTGCTCCCGACACATGGTTATTCCTATGTTTTGCCACCCGACGCATACACTGAAAATCCCAAAATCCCCCCTGGGTGGAGCCCCTGCTCCCGACACATGGTTTTTCCTATGTGTTGCCACCCGACGCATAAACTGAAAATCCCCAAATCCCACCTGGGTGGAGCCCCTGCTCCCGACACATGGTTTTTCCTGGGTGTTGCCACCCGACGCATACACTGAAAATCCCCAAATCCCAACTGAGTGGAGCCCCGGCTCCCGACACATGGTTTTTCCTATGTGTTGACACTCGAAGCATACACTGAAAATCCCCAAATCCCAACTGGGTGGAGCCCCTGCTCCCGACACATGGTTTTTCCTGGGTGTTGCCACCCGACGCATACTCTGAAAATTCCCAAATCCCAACTGGGTGGAGCCCCGGCTCCCGACACACAGTTTTTCCTATGTGTTGCCACCCGACGCATACACTGAAAATCCCCAAATCCCAACTGGGTGGAGCCCCTGCTCCCGACACATGGTTTTTCCTATGTGTTGCCACTCGACGCATACAATGAAAATCCCCAAATCCCAACTGGGTGGAGCCCCTGCTCCCGACACATGGTTTTTCCTATGTGTTGCCACCCGACGCATACACTGAAAATCCCCAAATCCCAACTGGGTGGAGCCCCTGCTCCCGACACATGGTTTTTCCTATGTGTTGCCACTCGACGCATACACTGAAAATCCCCAAATCCCAACTGGGTGGAACCCCGGCTCCCGACACATGGTTATTCCTATGTGTTGCCACTCGACGCATACACTGAAAATCCCCAAATCCCAACTGGGTGGAGCCCCTGCTCCCGACACATGGTTTTTCCTATGTGTTGCCACCCGACGCATACACTGAAAATCCCCAAATCCCAACTGGGTGGAGCCCCGGCTCCCGACACATGGTTTTTCCTATGTGTTGCCACTCGACGCATACAATGAAAATCCCCAAATCCGAACTGGGTGGAGCCCCTGCTCCCGACACATGGTTTTTCCTATGTGTTGCCACCCGACGCATAAACTGAAAATCCCCAATTCCCAACTGGGTGGAGCCCCTGCTCCTGACACATGGTTATTCCTATGTGTTGCCACCCGACGCATACACTGAAAATCCCCAAATCCCAACTGGGTGGAGCCCGTGCTCCCGACACATGGTTATTCTTATGTTTTGCCACCCGACGCATAAACTGAAAATCCCCAAATCCCCCCTGGGTGGAGCCCCTGCTCCCGACACATTGTTTTTCCTGGGTGTTGCCACCCGACGCATAAACTGAAAATCCCCAAATCCCACCTGGGTGGAGCCCCTGCTCCCGACACATGGTTTTTCCTGGGTGTTGCCACCCGACGCATACTCTGAAAATTCCCAAATCCCAACTGGGTGGAGCCCCTGCTCCCGACACACAGTTTTTCCTATGTGTTGCCACCCGAAGCATACACTGAAAATCCCCAAATCCCAACTGGGTGGAGCCCCTGCTCCCGACACATGGTTTTTCCTATGTGTTGCCACTCGACGCATACAATGAAAATCCCCAAATCCCAACTGGGTGGAGCCCCTGCTCCCGACACATGGTTTTTCCTATGTGTTGCCACCCGACGCATACACTGAAAATCCCCAAATCCCAACTGGGTGGAGCCCCTGCTCCCGACACATGGTTTTTCCTATGTGTTGCCACTCGACGCATACACTGAAAATCCCCAAATCCCAACTGGGTGGAGCCCCTGCTCCCGACACATGGTTTTTCCTATGTGTTGCCACCCGACATATACACTGAAAATCCCCAAATCCCAACTGGGTGGAGCCCCGGCTCCCGACACATGGTTTTTCCTATGCGTTGCCACTCGACGCATACAATGAAAATCCCCAAATCCCAACTGGGTGGAGCCCCTGCTCCCGACACATGGTTTTTCCTATGTGTTGCCACCCGACGCATACACTGAAAATCCCCAATTCCCAACTGGGTGGAGCCCCTGCTCCCGACACATGGTTTTTTCTATGTGTTGCCACCCGACGCAATACACTGAAAATCCCCAAATCCCAACTGGGTGGAGCCCCTGCTCCCGACACATGGTTATTCCTATGTTTTTCCAACCGACGCATACACTGAAAAATCCCAAAATCCCCCCTGGGTGGAGCCCCTGCTCCCGACACATGGTTTTTTCCTATGTGTTGCCACCCGAATCATAAACTGAAAATCCCCAAATCCCACCTGGGTGGAGCCCCTGCTCCCGACACATTGTTTTTTCCTGGGTGTTGCCACCCGACGCATAGACTGAAAAATCCCCAAATCCCAACTGAGTGGAGCCCCGGCTCCCGACACATGGTTTTTCCTATGTGTTGCCACCCGACGCATACACTGAAAATCCCCAAATCCCAACTGGGTGGAGCCCCGGCTCCCGACACATGGTTTTTCCTATGTGTTGCCACTCGACGCATACAATGAAAAATCCCCAAATCCCAACTGGGTGGAGCCCCTGCTCCCGACACATGGTTTTTCCTATGTGTTGCCACCCGACGCATACACTGAAAATCCCCAATTCCCAACTGGGTGGAGCCCCTGCTCCCGACACATGGTTTTTTCTATGTGTTGCCACCCGACGCATACACTGAAAAATCCCCAAATCCCAACTGGGTGGAGCCCCTGCTCCCGACACATGGTTATTCCTATGTTTTGCCACCCGACGCATACACTGAAAATCCCAAAATCCCCCCTGGGTGGAGCCCCTGCTCCCGACACATGGTTTTTCCTATGTGTTGCCACCCGAAGCATAAACTGAAAAATCCCCAAATCCCACCTGGGTGGAGCCCCTGCTCCCGACACATTGTTTTTTCCTGGGTGTTGCCACCCGACGCATAGACTGAAAATCCCCAAATCCCAACTGAGTGGAGCCCCGGCTCCCGACACATGGTTTTTTCCTATGTGTTGCCACTCGAAGCATACACTGAAAATCCCCAAATCCCAACTGGGTGGAGCCCCTGCTCCCGACACATGGTTTTTTCCTGGGTGTTGCCACCCGACGCATACTCTGAAAATTCCCAAATCCCAACTGGGTGGAGCACCGGCTCCCGAAACATGGTTTTTCCTATGTGTTGCCACTCGACGCATGCACTGAAAATCCCCAAATCCCAACTGGGTGGAGCCCCTGCTCCCGACACATGGTTTTTCCTGGGTGTTGCCACCCGACGCATAAACTGAAAATCCCCAAATCCCACCTGGGTGGAGCCCCTGCTCCCGACACATGGTTTTTCCCCGGGTGTTTGCCACCCGACGCATACACTGAAAATTCCCAAATCCCAACTGGGTGGAGCACCGGCTCCCGACACATGGTTTTTCCTATGTGTTGCCACTCGACGCATACACTGAAAATCCCCAAATCCCAACTGGGTGGAGCCCCGGCTCCCGACGCATGGTTTTTCCTATGTGTTGCCACTCGACGCATACACTGAAAATCCCCAAATCCCAACTGGGTGGAGCCCCTGCTACCGACACATGGTTTTTTCCTGGGTGTTGCCACCCGACGCATACAATGCAAATCCCCAAATCCCAACTGGGTGGAGCCCCTGCTCCCGACACATGGTTTTTTCCTGGGTGTTTGCCACCCGACGCATACACTGAAAATCCCCATCTCCCACCTGGGTGGAACCCCGGCTCCCGACGCATGGTTTTTCCTATGTCTTGCCACCGGACGCATACACTGAAAATCCCCAAATCCCAACTGGGTGGAGCCCCGGCTCTCGACACATGGTTTTTCCTGGGTGTTGCCACCCGACGCATACACTGAAAATCCCCAAATCCCACCTGGGTGGAACCCCGGGTTCCGGACACATGGTTTTTTCCTATGTCTTGCCACCGGACGCATACACTGAAAATAACCAAATCCCAACTGGGTGGAGCCCGTGCTCCCGACACATGGTTTTTTCCTGGGTGTTGTCACCCGACGCATACACTGAAAATCCCCAAATCCCAACTGTCTGGAGCCCCTGCTCCCGACACATGATTTTTCCTGGGTGTTGCCACCCGACGCATACACTGCAAATCCCCAAATCCCAACTGAGTGGAGCCCCTGCTCCCGACACATGGTTTTTCCTGGGTGTTGCCACCCGACGCATAAACTGAAAATCCCCAAATCCCACCTGGGTGGAGCCCCTGCTCCCGACACATGGATTTTCCTGGGTGTTGGCACCCGACGCATACACTGAAAATCCCCAAATTCCAACTAGGTGGAGCCCCCTGCTCCCGACACATGGTTTTTCCTATGTGTTGCCACCCGACGCATAAACTGAAAATCCCCAAATCCCACCTGGGTGGAGCCCCTGCTCCCGACACATTGTTTTTCCTGGGTGTTGCCACCCGACGCATAGACTGAAAATCCCCAAATCCCAACTGAGTGGAGCCCCGGCTCCCGACACATGGTTTTTTCCTATGTGTTTGCCACTCGAAGCATACACTGAAAATCCCCAAATCCCAACTGGGTGGAGCCCCTGCTCCCGACACATGGTTTTTCCTGGGTGTTTGCCACCCGACGCATACTCTGAAAATTCCCAAATCCCAACTGGATGGAGCACCGGCTCCCGAAACATGGTTTTTTCCTATGTGTTGCCACTCGACGCATACACTGAAAATCCCCAAATCCCAACTGGGTGGAGCCCCTGCTCCCGACACATGGTTTTTCCTGGGTGTTGCCACCCGACGCATAAACTGAAAATCCCCAAATCCCACCTGGGTGGAGCCCCTGCTCCCGACACATGGTTTTTCCTGGGTGTTGCCAGCCGACGCATACACTGAAAATTCCCAAATCCCAACTGGGTGGAGCACCGGCTCCCGACACATGGTTTTTTCCTATGTGTTGCCACTCGACGCATACACTGAAAATCCCCAAATCCCAACTGGGTGGAGCCCCGGGTCCCGACACATGGTTTTTTCCTATGTGTTGCCACCCGACGCATACACTGAAAATCCCCAAATCCCAACTGGGTGGAGCCCCGGCTCCCGACACACAGTTTTTCCTATGTGTTGCCACCCGACGCATACACTGAAAATCCCCAAATCCCAACTGCGTGGAGCCCCTGCTCCCGACACATGGTTTTTCCTATGTAACCACTTGACCGCGCGATTTTTAGCCTACTTTCCCAGTAAAAGTCAGAAAAAGAAGAAAAAAGCATGAAAGAAGGCTTAATGCATCTTAAAAATGTCGCGAAAAACAAAAAAAAAATCAAAAATAAATAAAATAACTAAATAAATATCGAAAAATTAAGAATTGGAAAGTAGGGTATTGAGATGGGGAAAAGTGTCTGTCGGTCTGTCTGTCTGTCCCCCCCCCCCTAATAACTTTTGAATGAATAGTCCGATTCGAACAAACTTTTTTTTGTTCGAAAGATCTCGGCGAGGACACCTTATTCCCATATTTTCCTTTTTGATTTGAACTTTTTTTTGTTCAATTTTTAAGTTTTTTTGAACAGTTCAAAAAAACTTAACATTAGCGATTACGGAAAAACTGAAAGTCAATGTTGATTCCGTACTTGAAAGCGGATTTATTTCAAACAAATTTTGTTGGAAATATCTCTTGACGCCAAACTCCAGACTCCGACTCCGAGAATTTAGAGGCACCTGACTCCGACTCCGACTCCTGTGACCGACAATTAATCGGACTCCGACTCCACGACTTCGACTCTGACTTCGTAGCTTTGGCAAAAATTTATACACGGAGGACAAATGACTGACTCCGATTCTTGGATATTCGTCTCCGACTCCTTTATCCCAAAATGAGATTGACTCCGACTCCGCAGCTATGGTTTTCACTGTGAAATAATTTTTGTTGATATGATTTGTTTTTATTTTCACGCTAAGTTTTAATTTAGGTATTCAGTTTTTGACGAATAAACTCGAAGTCATTTATGTTTCTACATAACGATATGAGCAGACGATTTTTTTTTTTTTTTGACAATAAAAAGTATTTCTTTAAGTTGACATTTTATTGTTTTTATTTATTTTGGTAAGTGCATTAGTTCATTTAAAAAATTATTTTTGGCAACAGGGGAAAAAGAAACGATTTTTTTTTTTTTTTTTTTTGATATGATGTATTTATTTTAATAAGCTTATTAATTTTGATCATTATTTTTTCGTTTTAAAAGCTGTTAAAGGATTTTTTAAGGAAGAAAAAGTGTATTAGCTTTTTTTTTTTACGCATCTAATTTTTTTAGATGTGTAAGGAATACTTTATTCCTAAAAATTAGCAAAAATATGTTTGAAACAATTTGCGATTTTAGCTATTTTTGAGAATATTGATCAGGTACTAGAAAGTAGTATTGGTATACGGGAAAGTAGGCTCGTATAGTTCTAGACGGAACTTCTTGTTAATGTAAAATATCGACTTGGAAAATATTACGTAAGAATGGGTCTAACCTCCCCTCCCCAAAGTAAGGATATGTAGAGATTTTTCAACCCCCTCCCCCTCGGGACCCTTACGTAATTAATGAATGACCCCTAATTTCACCCGAATATCGGACAAGGCACTAGGTAACTATTTCCTTCGCTTGGCTTCAGCTTATCTCTCCATTGTCAAGTAAGCTTGCAGTCGAGTATAGTAAGGGATCTATTATAGATAAGCTTACAAATTCACACAAACGAAAAAATAAATCTATATACATAAAGGGCTAATCTCTGTCCGGATGTCCGGGGTAAACTTCAAAACTGCTGGACGGATTTTAACCATTTTTTCACCATAGATAGCTACATAATCGGGGAACAACTTAGGCTATAATTCATTGCTAAAAAACTTAGTTTAAGAACGTCGTGATCGAAAACACTAAATGTCATGTAATTTCCACATCAAATGATTAAAGATTAAACCCATTGTTCCGAAAATTCGTTGCCTAACAACAGGAACATTAAAAGTAACCATAATGTAAATTTTGAATCAAGGCCTCTCTGGAGCAAGAATGATATTTATTGCTTTCTTAGGAGTTGCATCCTTATCTTTATACATAAAGGGCTAATCTCTGTCCGGATGTCCAGGGACATAACTAGGTCATTTTCGAACAGGGGCAAGACCTCGTTTCGGCGCCCCACCCCCCATAAAAAAAATAATATCTGATAAACTTCATAACGTCAACACCAGGACTCCTCAACGTACATTACAGAGAAAATCAACAAAATACACGCTCTCTCTATATATATATATAATTTATAATAATAATAATCGTTATAATTATAATGCAAGTGAAGAATATTGAAAAGACCAAACCAAAGTCCCATAGATGCGCAACGCAGCAAAACTAAAAAGCCAAGTAAATATATCAAACATACAAGCCAAATGACAAGTTTTAAACAATTTTTAAGAATAATAATGATGAGAAAAAGAAAAAAACAAGCAGCAATTATTAGAAAAAGTAGGAAAGGTTGAATCCAGAGCTCATCAGCAGTGGAGGATTCAATAGGTATGGTAGAAAGACCAATAAATTAAACTACAAACTAAAAAGAGAGTGTTTAAGCTCCAGTATATGCAATACATAAAAACAAACTGGACTAAACGCACCACATGGTAAACTATATACAATAAACAAGAACTTAAACCTAAAATTAATAGCTTAAATATAAATCTTAAATTTTATTCTAAATATCAAATTTCAACGTGAATGGAGCACAATCACGGAGGAGACGGTTACATATTAGCCAAGGATGAATTTCACACAAAATGCTATGCAACTTAAATACATATCTTGTAATGTAACTTTTCGTTATACCGTGACGGAGTACTCTTTAACCAGTAAAACAAAATGATAAATGACATTCTATTTGGTATCATTTTTGAACCGTTTCACCACCGGAAGCCACATTTAAATTAGGCAGTGACAAAGGAGTCCGCTGCCTATAATGCCATAAGCCTTATAAATGCGACTTTTACGTAATTATAAGTTTTTATATAGCTTTATCTTATCACTGTATTGCATTTTTTAAAATAGCGATAGGGGGTAAATATCATTAAGTATTTTATTTATTATTTTGCATACGAATTATTCAAGGAAAATAATTTTTGTATTTCCACAAGAGTAATTAACAACTGTTGCATTATTTCCTTTAAAAAATAAATTTAAAATTATAACTTCAATAAAACAGAAATATTTTCAATTATTTATTTTAAGTATTTTAACATACTACTATAAAGAACTTCGCAAGAAAAATAACAATTATCAACTACAAAAGAGCAACATATCGCAATAATACGTGAAGTAATTTTAAATCGGATAAAAAATTTAGTAGGTTTTTTTGTTTTTGTTTCTTACTTGAAATTAATTGAATATTACTATAGTTGGCTTATCCTGACTTTAAGCTGACATATTACTATAGTTCGAAAGGACAGATTATCTTATTTAAACATTTATCTTAATAATTTTATGTGCAATACATTTTAAATTGTCGTAATCTGTACAGTTAAATATTAATTATTACAGCTAATTTTTATAAAGGACGCAAGTCACCCAACTCTGGTATATAGTATACATCTGAGAAACAGTTAACAGGAAAACAGAAACCTAATGTGCTTGAGATCAAAACTCTTTCTGTGTACCTTTAAAAAAAAAAAAAAAACTTAAAAATGTTAATATTATATGTTTTCAGTGCGCCGTCTAAGTTATTTCCATTTACAGTACAACTTCATTTATCTCAACTAACGGGGACCAAAGCAATCCGGATAACGAAAATCCGGGTAATTCGTAAAACACATTCGTTAATAAGCAGACTTATCTTTTATAACAGCAAAAAACGCTGTAACAAAATTACATAGGATTGTTACTCGCAAACACTCAATCATTTATAGTTCAGGTGCTATGGTGTAGGACTGACACTCCAAATATGCCATGTTGTTTGTTAGATGACTAATTTATTGCACGTCCTATGCAGGAGTTGTGCATTTAATCAAAATAAAGAGCAAATATTTGGTACATTTACAGTTTCGATCCAGCTATCATAATTTAGAATTATCATTTCAGTGAATATATTTTTTAACTTTACAAATTTGATTTGGATAAGTCTGGATAAGCCAGATATCTGGATAAACGGGGGCAAGATAAACGAGGTTCTACTGTAATTATAAATATGCATCAAAAGTACCAAAAAAAAAAATTTTAAGTTTAGAGCCGTAAAAAATAGCTAATTTCTGACACATTGATTGACGTTGATGATTAAAGCATGTTTTAAATATTGTGTGGGTGGAAAAAATATATTGAAACTAAGTCGAAAATTTCTTTTTTTAGTTCAATTTATAACCAAAAACACCCTAGTATTTTCTAAAGAAAAATTGACAGCCTCCCGAACTTTAAATTGAATCTCCATTATTATAGTGCGAGATTTTTTTCCAAGAATGAGAAAAATTGTAAAATTCAACAAATTTATATTACATCATTCAAATTATATAAACAATGCCTTACTGCTCTCCTAACGACTTCAGCGTTTAACCACGATGATAAATAAGATGAAGATTGTTAGGGGGCTCTTTTTCGTGGTCTTTCGCTCTCTTTATAAATTCAGCTTCAGATAGTATTTTCGACATATTTTAAAATTGATTTAAACCTATACAAGATGAGCAAAACATATCCTGAGAACGGAATGAAAAGCAGGAAAAAAGGAAGTGATACGAGCTAGAGAAGATACTCTTTAGAGAATGATTCTGTTGGATAAAGATAGTGGCTCCAATTCTTAAGCCATGGGCTACGGCCAAGGGGACAGTGCAACGATTTTCCGTTTTAGCCCCCCCCCCCGTGGGGTGGGGTAGACAAGTTCTCGTCATTGTAAAAGCTGAGATTAAAACATCATGCTGAAAACTTTATGACGTTTAATTGTGAAAAAAAGACATTTGAGCATTTCCGCTGTTTTGTATAGGTGTGTACTTCCCTCAGCTTTGCTCCTATATTTCTCCTACGAGAGGGAGATTCTTAGATAAGAAAAATAAGTACTGGTCCCTCTAGGAAAACACATTCATTCTATTTACTGCACTCTCCTACTCTCTCTCTCTGTCTATCTTTCCCACTCTTTATCCACATTAAACCACGCTAACTTTCTGCTAGCGCCTGCTCTGCGTGTTTTTTTTTTTTTGGGGGGGGGGGCGGGTTTTTAATAACTTGTCCTTCTTTAAAATATTACATTTAAGCACTTATTTAGTCAGTTTAGCGCCCCCAAAATCTGGCGCCCGGGGCACGAGCCCCGTCTGCCCCCCTCTAGTTACGTCCCTGGCTAGAGAAGATACTCTTTAGAGAATGGTTCTGGTGGACAAAGATAGTGGCTCCAATTCCTAAGCCATGGGCTACGGCCAAGGGAACAGTGTAACTATTTTCCCTCAGGCCTTTGGGGTGAGGTAGACAAGTTCTCGTCATTGTAAAAGCTGAGAGAAAGACATCATGTTGACAGCTTTATGACGTTTAATTGTAGAAAAAGGACATTTGAGCATTTCCGCTGTTTTGTATTGGTGTGTACTTCCCTCAGCTTAGCTCCCAGGTTCCTCCTCCGAGAGGAAAATTCTTAGATAAGATATAACAAGTATTGGTCACTCTGAGAAAACACATTAATGCTATTTACTGCGCTCTCCTACTCTTTCTCTCTCTGTCTATCCTTCCCACTCTTTATCCACATTAAACCATGCAAACTTTCTGCCAGCGCCTGCACAGAGTTTTTTTTTTTTTTTTTTTGGGGGGGGGGGGAGTGGCTTCAAATTACTTGTCCCTTTTTCAAAAATTAAATTTAAGCATTTATTTAGTCAGTTTAGCGCCCCTAAAATCTGGCGCCCGGGGCACGAGCCCCGTCTGCCCCCCTCTAGTTACGTCCCTGCATACATTTCATATGGAAACATTATTTTATGCTAAGATAAAGTTAGAAATCGAGTGTGTCCATCCTCCAAGATCGATGGTGCACCTCCTCTCAAAGCTACAGCATCCCCTCTCCGCCAAATAAAATAAATCCTCACCCCCTCCCCCTTTTTATTTCAAGTAGAAGTATTATTTCATGCAAATCTAAAATGCATTAAATCAGGACTGTCCACCCCATAAGAACAGTAGCTCACATCCCAAAACGAAATTATATACTAAAATATTATCCTTCCCCCCCCCCCCCCCTGATGGTGCACATTTGATTAAATGGCCAGAAAAATTACGCTGAACTGTTTTTTTGCTTTCAAATGATTTCTTCAAAGCTTTTAACAAAAAGTCTTCGTTATCAAGATGTAAGAATCTAGATAACGAAGACTTTTTGTCTTCGTTATCTAGATTCGTTATCTAGAATCGTTGGAATCTAGATCCTCAGCAAAATTTTTATTGTTGCAGATATGTCTAGCACAGTTTGTGCATATAATTGAGCACTTCAGTCTACTTTCAGACTTTTCAAACATTCACTTTATCCAATGTACCCCTCAGAGCAAGCACAAGATTTGAGACGCAGAAAGTCTTCTAGAGCAGAAGGCTTGGCTGTTGTAATAGGACGCACATCATATTTCTGTGGTGCTTTCTTTGCACCCATCAAAAATGACACTAGCTTTCCCATACTTACAAGTTACCTAACCCTGCATTGCTGACATATTTCCTTGAAGCTTACAGATCATTACCAAAAATATGATCAAGCAGGTATCTTCCATCTATTACATATGAGGCAGTGAGAAGCAATGGGATGTAAGTGGCAAAATTAAAAAATTTGGAGATAACCAGTACAAATGGTTGGTGAACCTCTCCTCTATCTTGGGGCAAGAGATGGTACTAGTAGAATTGGTAGTTGCTTGTGTACAGCATGATTAAGAAAAGAAAATCAATGAAAGCCTACCTAGGATCTTCTCTTTAAACGCGTTTATTCAAAACTTGAAAATGTCCACTTACATCCCTTTGCTTCTCACTGCCTCATACATGACACCAGCTGTTCGTTCTGTGATGGTGGATGAACCTTTTGCTTCAGATAATAGCACTTTAACGATACAAGATTTCTTTCCTTCTGAAACCAGATTCATCGAATACTGATGGAGGATCAGCGTATAACTCGCACCAGAAGTTTTTAACAATTTTTTATTTCATCTTTACTGTTCATACCATTCGGTGTAAAAGATGGTTTGGGCTTACACATCTTTACAGATAGTAACTACTCTCGTAACAGAAGCTAAAGTTATAACTGTTTACCTCCTTTACAAAGAAATGCCACAAAAGTGTTTTTCTTCAATATCCTTTGATGTTACTACCCGAACGTTAAAGGTCTCATCGCAACTCATCTTATCATCAGCGAGCAATACCACTACCAACTTAAGAGGGAAGAAACTTCTGGGGGCTTTAGAAATGGATTGTGATTTCCAAACTGGGAGACAAAAAGGTGTAAATATTTAGCATTGTATTGTTGTATTGCTCATTGCTCTCATCAAGACTTGTTCTATCGTTGAATCACTACAGGTTCTAGACCACCTGAATTTGTCACTGCGTTACATCGTTGGATAGCTGATGTTTTAGCTGATGTTTGATGTGATCAAAATTTTTTTAAATCGCATAATGTACTCAAAAGTTTGAGATAGTGTTGCAAGTATATGTCCGCATATTTAGCATAATTCACATAACCAGCTGTGTAAAAGAGAGGTAGCATGGTGTTTGCAAATGAGAACTCCCACCGACTTAGAGGATGCAGAATTGCAGCATTGCCCGTCTCACTGTTGGCAATTTCGGTTTGTCAAAGCTTACGATGACAGCAAAAGATTGTAGAAAAGTTGAAGTAAGTTAATCAAGAAGAAGTAGGGAAACTTTGGTCAGTTTGGGCTTTTTTTATGCTGCACAGGAATTTTGTTTTCCAGCGCTCTAAACAGTTTAACAACTCCAATCACAAATAATTTGGTTACTGAGCTCGCTTAGATTTTTTAGAATTATTATTCTGACATTACCATATCATTGTGTGGCAATTTGTTCTTCGGAAATGTTTAAATCAGGGAATTTTTTTTCGTGAACTTCACTGCAATAGTTAATTTAAGAATGTAAATTCAGGTTCCCCCCCCCCCCAAAAAAAAACGATGGCGCATCCCTTAAGTGTGTCGGAGTATCCATCCAGAATAAAAACCCTCAAAAAAGAAAGAAATACCCCTTGAAAAAGCTGCCTTAAAAATTCCAATGACGCAAAGCTGCTCCATAACCCCCCCCCCATTCCCCCCTGCCTGTGCACCGCTGTTAATTAGAATTTTTTTCTGTGAGAGTTTATTATTTTACTATTATAGAGTGGTTTCTGCGAGGTTTGAGAATTTTTTTTAAGTAATAGAAATTATTTTAATTTAAATAGAGGATTATTTCTCCCCCCCCCCCTCCCCCCCCCCAAACCCGACGCGCAAAGTGCTGGGACTTTTTACCCCTTCTTGCTGGAAGTGTAAGAAGTAATTTGCAACAGGTTTCACCTTTTTTTTTGGATGTTTGGGTTTGGCCATTTTTTGGCCTAATTTTACTGTACTAAAAAGTAAAATAGCAATAAGTATAAAGAACGAACGAGTATTCATTTACAAACGAAAGCAAGAATTGAAACATGTAAAAACTTGAAGAATTTCCAAAATATGAACTAACAAAAACAAAGATCGCTAAATAAACCGTGCGCTTTATTTAATTAAGTAATACACACACACAAAAAGAAAAGAAAAAAAAGCTCTTTATGTTTCCCTAAGTGTGCAAATGGGGGATAACTCCATTTGCCGAGAATAGAGTTTCCAAATGTTTAAATGACTTTAATCAAGGCTTCACTCGATGCGTGTCTTATCAGGCTCAGTCATTTCTCAAAAGATCAAAGGCGCCGCCTTGCCAGTAAGATGGCGCTGTAGTATAACCAGGGAAAATCATTTGTTTACTTTAGTTGAGGTATTATTTCTGCTGTAAAAAGTGATGTTTTTCCGACCCCAGAGATTACGTATACATTTTTAAGACATTTAATGTGAGTTGATAATCGAGAAGGGTTCGAACATTACTCTTCCTCTAAATTAAAAAAAAAAAAAATGTTCTGAGAAGGAAACCTTGTTGTTTATAAATTATATAGTATTTTACTGCATATTTAAAGGAGGTATTTAATGGCGCAATCGTCAAGATTTCGACAATAATTGTTTCATTTTCACAATATCGGTAAGACTGTAATACATATTTGCTCTTTTGATATTATTTAGTTACATGTACGTCGCTCAGCTTGGTGAATTTTCTCTTTACCTTTACTTGGCGAAAACTGAAAAATTGCTCTTACATCATCGTCGGCGAAAATTAAAAAATAAGGCATACATTGTCGTATGTTTGCTTCTTTTTCTAATTTTACAAAATTTACACACTTTTTATTTTTACTTATGAAAAGGTTAATTTATTCTGCTGATTATGTCACATAATAATGGAGAATTGAAATTGATTTAGCGAAATATTTTAACGAGATTTCTCATATTATTTTAACATCTCATTTTTATTTGGCGAATTATTTTACTTTGTTTTGATTAAAAATCCGCGAAAAGAAAAATAACATAGTACTTCGAAAAGTAAATAAATTCGATGAACGAAAGCATTTCAAGTTTTATTACATACTAGCCGCCTGCGGCGACCAGTCGGTCCGCTTTCTTACGCCATTCGCCTTTCTATGCAAGCAGCCACCTACGGTGGCTGTTTGGCTAACTTGTCATTTAAATTTTTACTTCAAGTTTGCCGACTTCGGCGGCTGTTTAAATAAATTTGGCAGCAGTATTAATCAATATATCTCTATCTTTTGTTGTGCCATTCACATTTTTACGCCAAGATTGTCGCCTTCGGCGGCTGTCTACCTTTACGATCTATCTCTAAATTTTCTTATCCATCTCTATTTATTTTAACCTCCCCGCTCATTTCCTGAAAAAAACAAAGATCACTCAAAAAAAAAAACCTTTTTTTTATTTAAGTAGAGCAAAAAAAAAGTTATCTTCAAAATTCCCCATAGTGTGCAAAAAGTAGCGTTTGACAAAGAAAAAAAAAATTTTTTTATAAAATTAAATGTGCATAACTATGAAATGTAACGTAATATAGATGCAGCAAAACGTTGCAGCTGGGGGGGGGGGAACGAAAAAAGAAATAAATGCCATCCCTAAATAAAAGAAAAAAAGGAAAGAAAAAAAGCAACTCTGCCGGAAAACACGCGGTCATCACGTCATAAAATGTAGAAGTAAGCTGTATAGTAAAAACAAAAGATAAACATTGTTTGCGATTAAGATTCCATCGTAAATACCGAATCGAAATCCAAGTAGTGACGTCAAAGGCATAAAAGTTTGAAGAACGCTTTTTTCGACCGATGCGGGGAAAGACATAATGTGTTCAGCATTAAAAAATTGTTTAAAACAAAACTATTGTGTATTTTTAAGAACTTTTTTCTTTTGAAGAGGGCGAAATGGTTTTACTATTACCAACTTAAATTTTAGAAATGGGGCTTTGATACTTCTCGCAGGATGATATTTTAAAAAAAAACAAAACCCAGGAAAAATGCAAATTAAAGGTTTTTTTTTCTTTCAAAAAAAAAAAAAAAAAAAATAAAATAAAATAAAAAAATAAATAAATAAATAAAATAAATAAATAAATAAAAAATCATGTTTGAAAATCGAAAATTTCAATTAATATTTCAAGTTTCAAAGGCAATCTAAAATATAAAATGTAATTTTTATGATTATACACACATTACCCAATATTAATGGTTGAATGACGACTGGACTTATTTCTGGTGTTTGACCGTGAAATTTCTCAGTTATAAAACAAAAAGGTTTTTTTTTCTAATTAATCTTACCTTTATGTGTATTTCTGTCAAGCAGAAAAAGAAGATGCGTGGATAGCATATGTTTTTTAATGCTTAACCCTTTATATGTTCCAAGAAACACAAAGCTATTAAGAAACCCTAATTTTATTCATAAAAAAATCAAAATTTCCATTTTTTCCAAATAAAGGGTCGCTAGATTACGCAACTGCGTTTGTATGAATCCATCTCTCTTGGCCCAACCACATACTGATTCTGCAGCCTCGGTCAATAATTTCACTGCTCTCTCGCAACTTTAAGTGTGTATTGAATATAGAGGGAGTTCCAGTGGGAGAACATTCAATGCTTTAAGCTGTTCCAAAGATAAAATTGTTTTGAAAATTGGTTCATTGAAGATCTCTGTGTCCCAGTCGATCAGTTCAGTAAGATTGCAAGTATCAAGATTTATCTACTGCAGAACTCTAGAAGACCGTACTGATTTTCATCCTTGCTCATTTCCTACCCTAATTGACATTAATTTGTAAACTGCAAAAGTTCTTTCGTTTGTGTCATGAGAGCAGAGAAGACTGATCATCTACCCATATCGACCAAAATTTGTCTATCGATCTGTCTATAGATCTATGCATATCTACTTCTGATGGTAATTAACAATCTTTCTCTATGTATATAAAACTAAGATCATGCAAAAAAGCGTGCTTTATTTATTTAATTAGAATATCACCAAAGAAAAAACTCTGTTCGCCGAAATGTGCAAAAGATTTAAAAAAAAAAAAAAAAACCACTGCTTTTATTGAATCAAATGCACAAATATGTAACGGTAATTAACAACAGTAAAACGTTGGGGGGGGGGGGGAGACACATTGACAAAACTTCGGCTACGCTTGGAAGTCGTGCCGTACTCCGCATTGAAAAAAGTGTAAAGAAATAACTATTGTGTATTTTTGAACTTTTTTTTTCTGAAGAAGGTGAAATGACTTTACTTTTACATAGTTAAATTTCAGAAAAGAAGCTTTTATACTTTTTGCGGGATGAGTTTAGAAAAAATTAAACCCAAGGAAAAATTCAAAATAAAGGTTTTTTTCAAAAATTCATAGTAAAAATAAAAAAAATCGTTCCTACAAAAACTTTTTTTTCACCAAAGTTAAAAATAAATTTCCTACATTTTAGTACAATTTTTTTTTTTTTTTTGGAGCAATTGGTTTGGGGTCTGTGGGGTAAAAAGTACTAAAAACTGCTAAAAACCACATAAAACATCGAATAACTTTTTTTAAATTAAAATATCAATGTAAATTATGTCCTATAGCCTTCTTTACTAATAATAAAGCTGAAAATCTCTCTGTCCGGATCTCTGTGGCGCGCATAACGCCTAGACCGTTCGGTCGATTTTCATGAAATTTGGCATAGAATTAGTTTGTAGCATGGGGGTGTGCACCTCGAAGCGATTTTTTGAAAATTCGATGTGGTTCTTTTTCTATTTCAATTTTAAGAACAAAATTATCATAAGATGGACGAGTAAACTATGAAATTATCATAACGTGGAACCGTAACATGGACACAAGCCAAGTGGCGAGATACGAAATTATCATAACGTGAAACCGTAACATGGGTACAAGCCAACTGGCGAGAAAATTCACCGTGCATTATTTGTAAATATACAGGCGAACCAAAAGATCTTTTAATTTTTCTATTACGGGCAAAGCCGTGCGGGTACCTCTAGTTCCCAATAAATGGGCTATTCAATACAAAAAGAATTTTTCAATTCGAACCATTGGTTCCTGAGATTAGCGCGTTCAAACAAACAAACTCTCTAGCTTTATATTATTAGTATAGATTTTTTGGTACAAATTTCCTTATTTAAAAAAAATAATAATAATTTGAATTTTTGGCATCTTGAATTGAAATTATGTTTTTCGCAATCACGAGCGTGTGTGTTTGTGTAGGTGCATGTGTGTGGGTGCGTAAGTGTATGTATGCATGTGTGTGAGTGAGTGTTGTGTACGTGCGTGTGCGTGTAGGTGTTCATGTGTGTGTGTGTGTGTAGGCGTTCGTGTGTGTTTGTGTAGGCGTTCGTGTGTGTGTGTGTGTGTGTGTAGGCGTTCGTGTGTGTGTGTCTGTAGGCGTTCGTGTGTGTGTGTAGGCGTTCGTGTGTGTGGGACATGGATGCCACCGCCCAGCAAAAGTGGATTTTGGGGGACAGTGCTCAGGACCAGCCGCGCCACCGCCGGTGGACGGTGGTGCTGCAGGCCTGGTCCAAGCTGAAAAAGGAACCACAACGCCAAAGACAGTCAAATGAAAGCAATAAGCAATCGTGATTGCTCAAAAAAAAAAAAAAATTAATTCTTTGGTGCAACTTCCTTATTTATTATTTGTTTATTTCATTTTATTTTGTGCTCACAAACCTGTGCGACTTCACTTGGCTTTCTTTTTTTTTCTTTAAACTTGTAAACATGTGTACTATCAGGTTTTTTTTTTCGTTCCATTTTTTCGCTCATCTTTTATTTTATTTTCTGCATCTTTTTTTTATTTTTACTTTCTGCACTTTTTTTTCTGCGACTTTTGAAGGTTGGTGCCCTCTTGCGGGATCCAGTCCGTTCCTGGTTTTGAGTATAACACGTGCAAAGTTCAATTCAAATATCTTCGCAGAATGATGTTCGCAATAACTGAAATAAAAATAAATATTATAGATACAGAGCTTAGTTTATGTATATTTTTTATAACATTAATGAATTTTTTATCAACGAAAAAGTATAACAAAGAGCCTGTTATAGAATAGTTTTGAAAAATTTCGGAGGGGATTTGAATCATAGATGCAGAAATAACTAGATACTCAACGACAAACCAGTTTCATGGGCAACCAAGCCCTTCTAGTAGACGGGCAAGCATCCGAAAAGCACATGCGTACAACTTTTGCCGTGATCTGATTCGCAACTCCAGCAAACTATAGGAATTGCTGCAGCCACTGTCTAATGGCGGATGAAAAGGTAAAACAAACGCACGCCGTTACGTATAAATTGTTTTGACGCTTAGTGAATGACCGTAATTTTTCATCGTGTTTGTGGGAAGCTTTCTTTTTTATTCTTCTGAAATTACATTTCACCAAAAACTGTATGAAGCGTGTAATTTTCCCCAAAGAAAACACGTGGAATGGAATGTTTTACCTTTTTCTTTAGTATTGTTAATCACCGCAAGGTAGCGTATTCGAGCTCTGGAGTTGCGAATAGGATGCAAACAACGTTGCATCGTTATAGGCTACGCTAAAGCTTGACCACGGATAGACAAGACCCGACTAACTAAAAGTGAGGCCCAAGGCCCACAATAATTTGGAGGCCTCCTAAAGGTTATTATTTTAAAAATGTGTGTATTTTTTGTATAGTTGTAATGCTATGCATAATTCCTTAAATAATTTGGGGCCCCTTAGGAAGAGGGGGCCCCAGGCCCAGGCCTGTGCGGTAATCAGGCCCTGCGGATAGATGGCGGATGACCTTGAAGCAAAACATCATTTGTATCATTAGTAATAGATAGAATCTGCCATTAAGTACCGAATAGTAAGAGGTACGGTCTCGCTAATCCTATCGATTCCAAAATATTACCAAAAAACCTATTACAAATGATACAAATTATGTTTTTGCTTCAAGTTCATCCGCCTTCTTTTCGTGGTCAAGCTATACTGCCCGTTTACTTCAAGTTCCGCGTGTTAAATGCTAACAGTGGCTGTCGCTACGGAGTTATGCATCTAGTTATATTACATACTAGCCGCCTGCGGCGACCAGCTGGTCCGCCTTTTTACGCCATTCGCCTTTTTGCGCCCGGGTTGCCGCCTTCGGTGGCTGCTTGGACAATTTAGCGACGGTATTAATCAATGTTTTTCTCTATATTATCAATATTATCATTCGCGGTATCAATCAATCTATATATATCTCTATCATTAGTAGTTTGAATAAAATATTTTCCAGATCTATCTCTAGTTCCGTCGTTTGGAATATTTTTAAAGGAGGGGGAGGGAGACACATACGGCGTACTCTTGATGCAAACTTTGTCGAAAAATAACAAAAAACACTTCCACTTTTATGTGAAAGCATTGTTTTTTCGAAGTCATGGTGTTTGTGAGGGGGGGGGGGGCATTGAAACCTCGTTGAAGTTCCTTAAATGACGGGTATGTCTCTTTCTTTGCTGTCCATTTACTATATCGACCTCTATATTTGTTTATCTATCAATACGATCTATGCATATCTATCTCTGACAGTAATCAACAATCTTTTTTTATTTATGTACTAGCCGCCTGCGGCGACCAGCTGGTTCACCTTCTTACGCCATTCGTCTTTCTGTGCAAGCAGCCACCTACGGCGGCTGTTTGGCTAACTCGTCATTTACCTTTTTACTTCAAGTTTGCCGCCTTCGGTGGCTGTTTAAATAAATTAAGCAGCAGTATTAATCAATCCATCTCTATCTCTTTTTTTGTGCCATTCACATTTTTACGCCAAGTTTGCCGCCTTCGGCGGCTATCTACCTTTACGATCTATCTCTAAATTTTCTTATCCATCTCTACTTATTTTAACCTCCCGGCCATTTCCTAATAAAAACAAACATCACTCAAAAATCCGATTTTTTTAAATTTAAGTAGAACAAAAAAAAAAAAAAAATCCCCGCAGTGTGCAAAAAATAGCGTTGACAAAGATGAAAAAATCTCGCTGTTTTAATTGAATTAAATGCGCACAACTATGAAATGTAACATAATATAGATACAGCAAAAGGTCCAGCTTGGGGGGGGGGATGGAAAAAGAAATAAATGCAATTTCAAAATAAAACAAAAAAGGAAAAAAAAAAAAAAAAAGCAAGCGCTGCTGGAAAAACACATGATCATCACGTCATAAAATGTAGAAGTAAGCTATATAGTAAAAAAAAAAAAAAGATTAACATTGCTTGCGATTAAGATTCCATCGTACATATCGAATCAAAATCCAATTAGTGACGTCACAAGCATAAGAGATTGAAGAACGCTTTTTTTCGACCGATGCGTGAGGAGACATGTGTTCAGCATTAAAAAAAAATTGTAAAAAAAAAAAAAAACTATTGCGTATTTTTAAGAACTTTTTTCTTCTGAAGAGGGCGAAATGTTTTTACTATTATCAACTTAAATTTTAGAAATGAGGCTTTGATACTTCTCGCAGGATGATATTAGAAAAAAATAAACCCAGGAAAAACTGCAAATTAAAGGTTTTTTCCAAAATTCGTAAAAAATACAAAAATTGCTCTGTCTTCAAATTTTTTTCATTAATCATATTTAAAATTAAATTTCCTACCCTACAGTACAAAAAATATTTGTGTGGTGCGATTGGTTTGGGGTCTGTGAGAGAAAAAGTACTAAAAAGTGCTAAAAATCACATAAAACATTAAATAACTTTTTTTCTAATCAAAATATCAAAAATCGAAGCCCGAGGTGCACATCTTCAGCAAAAACTGCACCTGTATACCAAATTTCATCTTTCTAGGCGTTACCGTTTTCCCGGGATGCACGCCACACACACACACAAACATCTTATTTTATTATATGTATAGAAGTATTAATTCGAAAAAAACATTTTTTGTTTACTAAATCTCTATCCCTGTATCTACCTAATGCCGCCTTCGGCGACTATCTACCTTTACGATCTATCTCTAAGTTTTCTTATCCATCTCTATTTATTTTAACTTCCCCGCTCATTTCCTAACACAGATCACTCAAAAACCGCTTTTTTTATTTTAATAAAGCAAAAAAAAAGTTATCTCCAAAATTCCCCGTAGTATGCAAAAAGTAACGAAGTAAAGTAAGTGACAAAGAAAAAAAAATCTCGCTGTTTTTATTGAATTAAATGCGCGCAACTATGAAATGTAACGTAATATAGATACAACAAAAGGTCCAGCTTGGGGGGGGGGGGGGGGGAGAATGGAAAAAAAATAAATGCAATCCCTAAACTAAACAAAAAAAAAAAAAAAGGAAAGAAAAAAAAGCAAGCGCTGCCGGAAAAACACGGGGTTATCACGTCATAAAATGTAGAAGTAAGCTATATAGTTAAAAAAAATTAACATTGTTTGCGATTAAGATTTCGTCGTAAATATCGAATCGAAATCCAAGTAGTGACGTCAGAGGCATAAAAGATTGAAGAACCCTTTTTTCGACCCGATGCGTAGAAAGACATGATGTGTTCAGCATTAAAAAAATTGTTAAAAAAAAACTATTACGTATTTTTAAGAACTTTTTTCTTCTGAAGAAGGCGAAATGTTTTTACTATTACCAACTTAAATTTTAGAAATGAGGCTTTGATACTTCTCGCAGAATGATATTAGAAAAATATAAAACCCAGGAAAAAATGCAAATTGAAGATTTTTTCAAAAATTCATAAAAAATACAAAAATTGCTCAATCTTCAAATTTTTTTCATTCATTGTATTTAAAATTAAATTTCCAACACTATAGTACAAAAAATATTTGTGTGGTGCGATTGGTTCGGGGTCTGTGAGGTAAAATGTACTAAAAAGTGCAAAAAAACACATAAAACATTAAAAAACTTTTTTTCTAATTAAAATATCAAAAATCGAAGCCCGAGGTGCACATCTTCGACAGAAACTGCACCTGTATACCGAATTTCATCTTTCTAGGCCTTACCGTTTTCCTGGGAAGCACGCCACACACACACACACACACACACACACACAAAACATCTTATTTTATTATATGTATAGATAGATAGATGCAGGGTTTGAGCCCTATACATCTCCCTCTTATGCATACGGCCCTGATATCCATCACCAAACATTTTGCTATGCAACAAATTGAATTTTTAACGATCCCTGATTGAAAATTGGCACAATAGAGGACAGAAGGATGTTGATATAATGAAGGTAATTTAATCGTTAATTAAAAATCTTCGTAAAAACTTGTTTGGAAAAAACATTACTTTTCAATCCACTCAATACCAAAATCTTATTCGATTGCTTCAAATTTGCAATTTATAACTGAATAAGGGAATAAGCACATTCACGTGTTATTCAAAAAATTTTCTGCATCAGATGGAATGTGTTTGGATCTTCTAAGTGACATAGTACCACTTGAATTAGATAACCTTTTGTACTAAATTGTAAATATTCTACAAAGTAGTCGACTGGTAGTGACGTGTGACGTCATTATTGGCCGACAAGAAAAGAAAGTCCAATGCGTTAAAACATTTATCTGTTGTTAGTATCTATTTGTTGAGAAATAAAACATATGTATAATTCTTTTCATCATATTTTTTTTCTTTCTAATGTGCTGCTTTAGGCTATTTAAATAGCCTAAACAATAAAATTTAGCCTTTTGCAAATCTAGTGCGATTCCCTGATTCTAGTCTTTCATGTGCCACCATTAAGGATCATATGTCACTGACACAGATAATTGTGACGCCCAGTTTTCCCCTAGATGGAGGCACCTGGGCTCTCTTCGATGCGAAATTGCACTAGGTATTTCATTTTCCCCCGAGAGCATTCAAAGCCAAGCGAATACCCAAGGGATCTTTTGCATGCTGCATAAACATACGACATAGGTGCTGACGATTTTCTGCACCTCCAAAATTCACAGACTGGTCACCACGGGACCAGTTGATGCCTTTAAGCGATTAAGAGGCTTTAAAAATGATTTTCAATACTCCCCAGTAATTCTGCTTTGGTGAGTAGCAAATTTTACTAGGTATGATTATTTTAATGTTTAATATGCGATTTAGAAAAATAAATAAATAAATAAATGTCTTCAAGTTTTATAAGTATTCTAACGTGTAAGGTTCATCTTAATATCTGTACCTCAGAGCCAGAAGGACGTAAGTCATATTATGGTACATAAGAGGGAGGGAGTTACAGGAGAGAGAAAAAACTGTTTCCCTCAATGGCTTGCTAAGGATGGGACCATGCTCTTTTGATCCAAGTAAAAAATTGAAAAGATTTTTTTTTTTAAGAATTACGTTTGGACTTACGTTAGTCTTCCTCTGAGGTACAGATATGAGGTTGGAAACCAGAGCCGTTTTTTATTCATTCAAATTTTTAATTTAATATTTAGTCTTTGTGTGTATTCTAATGGGTTTTTTAAGCAGTTTCTGACTCCACTGAACGTGTGTGTAATGGAAAGATAAAACCATCAGATTTTGTTATATGGTGAATGAAATGTATTAACATTTCACTTTTAAGCAAATCTCCACGAATAAGCTTTGAGTTAGTATTTGAACAGGCAGAAGCATGCTTAAAAGAAACAACGGAAAGTAAATTTTGCAATTCAGAACAAAAAATTTTATACAGTGAAAAAGCTACAGTAGTATTATATTTTTACAAATATATACTTGATACAAGTCAAATAATTTTTACACAATGGATTCAGTTTTAAAATACTGCTCGGAAAATTTTGATTAAAGTTATTCATTGAACTAACTGTACGAAATTTAATAAAATCATTCAGGACATTATTTGTCGACATTGTTTAGAGCAAACTAAAACGAAACCATTAAATTATAAAATAAATATCATATGTTTACAAATAAAAAGCTCAGCTGCATTCTTGAACGCTAATCTCTAATATTTCTCACAATATCTACAGTTCAATGTACACAAAAAATATGTACAAAAGCTACAAACAGCAGGTGTCTACAATATTTAGATGGGAAGAACTAAAGCCACTTTATAGTACAGTTACATTATTAAATAAGTCATGTGTTCAATTTTTAAACAAACTCTTTAAACGTCTCCCACTTGATTTTTATTTTAATATTTAGATTCTACTAGTTTCAGAAACAAAAACATTACCCATACAAATAATTAAAAAAAAAAATTTAAACTTGAATATTTTATTTAAAACATTTGCAAAAAAAAAAAAAATAAATAAATAAAATAAAATAAATAAATAAAATAAAAAAAAATTAAAAAATAAAAATAAATAGTAATAAATACAGCAAAATATGTTTTTTTTTTTTTAAATGTGAGATCAGTGATGTTGCAAGTCTAAGATTGTAACATAAAATCAAAATTTAATAAAATAATATATTATTTTTCACTGTAAGGCATTAAAATGATTAATGAAAAAAAAAAAAAATAAATAAATAATACAGCAAAACCTCCAAAGTCGGATCAATTAGGATCAGAGTGAGTCCTGAGAGCCAAGTTCAACTATCCCACTTTCCACCTGTTCCTTTTTTCCCTGCATGGGGATTTTTCCTCACTGTAATTTGAAGACTTTTTTTTGAAAATAAGAGCATTGAACTATGAAAAAACCTGGTTCTTAACAGGGGTCAATAGAGATGTAAATTGCGTCAACTTTGCGGACCCTTCAAAAAATTCTATGTCGTTAAAGCGGCCACTTCACAAAATTTCATTTTTTAAAATTAGTTTTTTTCCAACATTTCATTTATAAAACCAGTTCGTTCACCACTTTTAAGCTCAATCAATTCGTCTGAAAGCAAAATGTCAGTCAAAAAAACCTCCTGCTTCCACATCATTCCTAGTGAAGTCCTTTAGGTCAAAGGGATTTCATATACAATAGGACAGGTTTTTTCTGCAAAAAATGTACTAACGAAATTTTTTTTTCAAAAAGGAAGAAAAATATCATAAAAATTTACCTTTTCAAAAATGCAGACTTAAAACAAAAGCCTGGATCAACCAATGCGTTAAATACAAAAGTTTGGACCGTAACTAAAATGGTTAATGTTTAACTACTTCAAATCTTATAAATTCCTATGCACATATTGAAAATAATGCTTTTTTTCAGCAGAAAAAAAAGCAACCTATAAAAAGCAAAAAGTAAATGACTAAAAATGGAACATTGGCTTAAAAATACCCATTTATATCTGTTAGATACAAATGGGAAATAATGGGCTAAATACAAATTTAATGTAAAGAAGACTTTTTCAGATTTTTCTGGATGAAACAATTAATGCAAGCCTGAAGATTTGCAGATTGTTTTAAAACTTTTTTTCAATTTAATTTGGGTAATTCAGAGCTCAAATGGATCCGACTTGACGAGATTCTACAGTATTACTTCTTTGAAACCTTTTTTTTTTTGTAAAATGCAGCTGCCTTGAAAAGATTTATTTTCAGTACAAATGAAATCTGCAGGACACAATTGATCAACATTCATAAAATTACAACAAAATTATTCTTCACAACTAAATATACAATAGCATACAAAGTTACAAAAACTAACTGTAATCTAAATACAACATCTAAAATGATTTGTAAAGTATCCTAAAAATTTGCAGTAAAGTACAAAATAGACTACCATATATAAAAAGTACTTTTACATGCGAAATGTACTTGAAATGTTGTAAAAAATGTGAAATCTGCATATAAAACAATGGAATGTGACATTAAAAAAATGATCACTATTTAACTACGAACTTCGCCAGCACAATAAAATGGCAAGATTTAGAGAGCATGGCTGAAACAAAACATTTCATATATTAGAAATAATCAACTTAAATAGCAAATGTTCAGGGAAATCTTTGGCAAAGTTTAACAATGAATTAGGATGCTAAGAAGCATTGAAAGCACATTAGTAGTGGTGTATTCAAAAAAGGAGTTACAGGATTTAAAATGAACGATTAAAAATGTTTGAAGTTAAACTCTTACTTTGGTTGATAACAGGGGTGCCTGTCCCCCCCCCCCCCCCCAAAGAGCAAGGGTGCACACACCTAAACATCATGAAGCCCTTTCCTCACAAAAAGAGAAAAATACCCCTCTAAAAATCAACCTGCAGCATGATACCCTCCCCCAGGTGGGCATTCTCGGTTGTTAGGTACTAGTGATAAAGGGCAAAATTAGCGGTTGCCACAGGCCACTAGGTGACTAAATGAAAAAACAGCAATTAAAAGTGAACTGTATATTGCCATCCAATCGCTAGCTGAAAAAATAAATCATGACCTTGGAATTAGGGTTTCCAATCTCGAAATCCTGAGGGATTTCGCTTCAATCAAACGGTATTCCCAATCCCGTAATTTATTTTCCATTCAATCATATCCCAGCTTTTGCCGCTCATACAAAGACTATTTTTACAAGCATCATCTGATGTTTGAATCTTCTTCCTCGTATATCTGCAAGAAGAGCAAAAGAAAAACTGTGTCTAGTATGACCTACGATGGATGTACTATGTAAGAACACAATAAAAATAGAATATATTTTTCTGAGAATGAAATGGTATTCTCATTTCAGTTTTCATACGTTCAGCAATTGAGAAATTGGGTAAAACTTATAAGCATTTTCGAAAAGCATCACTGAAATTTAAAATCCATTAAATTACACTTTAGAAAAATAGAGAAAGTGTATTACATATTCAAAACCTGCCTGAAGGCAATGTAAGAGTAAACTTGTATGAAACACAGGATGACTTGCATGAAAGGGCAGTTAAGCTCTGCGTAAATTTTTGAATTCCTCTTTAAAGTGAGAGGTAAAATTAGCAAAGTTATCCAAACACTTTTACTGAGACTGCGACTTGGTGAAATGGTGAAATCAAGTAATATTCACCCCTTGCTGTAATGAATCAAATTTACCGATACAATGACCAACGTTAATGAAGCAACAAGGGTATTATTATCAATGCAAGTTAAATTGGATACAGCAAAACACATTTCCAACAAACATAGTTTTTGTCCGAAATTTGCAGTTCTTGAGCAATAATAACCCAGCATAAGAAAAGAAATCTATTTCGGAAGGAGATGAAGTTAATGTGGATCTTTCTCTAAATGTTCACAATTATTTAATTTTGGTGAAACAATTGCAGTGGAGCCACAGCATGTGTTTTCATCAAGCACATTATTTTTAGAGCAAAAACCCTTTACCATCCCATACTGTGGCACGCTTATGCTCACCAAACGATAATTGCTAATTAGGATCTGACATTGTAGTGCTTTACAATTGCTGTACAGAATTCAAGAAGACTATTTATTCAGGAAAAAAAGCAGTTCTTCCTAAAAAGCACACCTTTTTCTATTTGACATAAAAATTTAATTTTTAGAAGAATAAAGTCAATCGGGATTGGCTTCTTACAATCCTGAAATCTTGCGTGGCTGAATTCGGCGCAGGATTAGAAATCCTACTTGGAATTTAAAAAGGCATATTAAGTATCAAAGTTAGCTCACCAATGAGATGGAAATGCAAACATCCAGTTCACAGGCAGAAACGGGCACACAGGTACATGGGTCAAGACCGCAGAGAGCCAAGGCCCTTGTCAGTTATGTCGACAAGCCCCTCCTGCCCCCCAAAAAAAGAAAAAGAAAGCGGGGGGGGGGGGAGAAATCAAAACTGTTTACTAAAAAACAATTAACTCTATTTTAAGTGCCACAACAGTAAATACCAACAGAGTAAATTTTACTTAATCTTTACGTTTTCCCTTATTTGGAGCCCCCCTTTTTTCTTTCTTCTTTCTTTTTGCCTCAGTGTCACCAGTCCTCCCCCAAGGCCTGGGCCACTAGTTTCCGACTAGGCAAGCATGGCCTCTCGTCGGGTCTGACAGGGGTGCCAATCCTCCCTCCAAGAGCATGGGCACACCCTCCAAATACAATGAAGACCAAATAGAGAAAAATACCCCTCACCCCCCTAATAATTTCAATGGCGCAGCCTCTGCCATGGCTTGCACCACTGTACAGGTATATACTAGCAGGGGCCAATCCAACATTTTTTTCTCACCACCTTTTGTTGTAGAAAGTATTGCATCAACATTCAATGTTTGTGAAAGTTCAACAGAATTAAACCAAAGGAGAAAAACTGTTAAACATATCATAAATAAGATTAATCTGGTTGCCGCATCAGTTCCAAACTATACGTAAATGAGTAAAACATTGTTAAAACACCATAACACCATTAATTGAAAATATATTTTAACTTGAAATAAAAAGAAGTGCTATCACATTTGCTATATATATATATATATATATACGCATGGTTTGCTAATGACATCATAGAAAAATTACTTATAATGCACCATATAATTTTTATGCAAATAGATAATTTATGTTATACTGTTATTAGATAAATTTAAAAAACATTTCATAACTATTCTTTTGTGTGTGCATTATGTATGCATATATACCTGTATATATACAGTGCCACCATAACTTAAAAACATTTGCTATTTAAGTACATTATCATTCATATTTAAATTTATAATCTGAAATTCCAAATTTTCATGTATGTGATTGGATTTTTTCAAAGTAAATTACTGTTTACACTAAATACTGAACAAAACTTATGAAAATGAAAGTGGAAATTAAAAAAAAAGAACAAGGTTTATCATTCTTTCACCCCACCCCCCACCCCAACCCCTGACTTATTTTCGATTATAAGTCTTCAGATGGATTTAAGTGGATAAGTTGGCTTCATAGTGAAAAAAAAGCAATAACAACTTCAAGGTAATATACATCTCTGGATTAATTCTTTCTCTTTTGATAATTTGTAATGTACTAGACTTTTCATAATGTGCTTTGACTTTCCTTTTAATGGAAACAAAAAGATTTTTCCTAATTTTAAAATACACGTGAAGCATAATTTTCATAAAATCATCAATAATTATTACATTCAAGTCTTTTTTTGTTTCAAAATATTTACTCTCAGTGGAAAGGACAAAAAATACAGGTATTAAAAAATACTTCAAAATTCATATTTTAAAATTTGATTTCAGCATTTGGGTTTTTTTCCTTGAAAAAAAAAAAAAAACACTAGATATTTATATTTTTTATAAGTTAAACTATAGCATTAGCGAACCAGATAATTGTTACAATATGAAGCCAAGCATAACGTAATTAGTATAGGTAAAATATTTGTTTTCCTTTTAAATAGTAAGCCTTCGCATAAATTCCTTATCAAATATTAAAGTATGGTAGAACCTGGCTAATCCTAACTAATTGGGATTGATGCTTGCTTGAATTTCAAAAAAATTGTATCATTCAAAATTCAGAAAGTATGTAACCCATAAATATGGTTATAAATGATTTAGTTTGATGCAATAAATCAACAGTAGTTTTCGAAATTATAAAATCACACATCACAATACATGATACTTTTATTTCACAATCTAAAAGCAATAATTTATTGGTTTATCTTATAAGCATTATTAAATAAACAAAGTTTTTTTTAATTGTTCATCGAAGAAATAAAAATAGGAAAACTATGAAAAACAAATATTTTCCTGCATGCAGGAATGATATACTATATATAAATATATAATAACTTTAGTTCATATTTATTGTTGCAAAACATGATGAGTTCAAGTATACGTTTTACTAACATGAAACAAAAATTGAAAGCCTTGTTCTTGAAAGGAAGAGAAGAATTTTTTTTTTTGCAAAAATAAAATAAATTTTGAATTCAACATCTCCCCAAACAGGTGTAAGCAACAGACCAGCTGTGACAGAAAATTTCTCTCAAAAACATAAATTACAATATGATTTACTAACCAATTTGAGGCAAATTTAAAGCAAACTTTAAAGTTGAAGAAAAAATATTTAACAAAAAGAACATTAATAAAAACCAAAAAAAAAAAAAACTAAATAAAATAAAAGTGTGCTTAAGTTATTATAAAATTCGTTACATTTTTAAAAAATATACAGTTTGTACTTGAGGTCACCTATAATGCTAAAAGCAATATTATCCACAAGAGCTAATACTAGAATTATTATAAGGTAATAACTTTGCAATAGGAATGGCTTCATACATTATAAAAACATCAAAGGTTCTATAAAAAATGGATTGGAAAAAGAAAGGATTTAGTGTGTTCGGCATTGAAATACATTAATGCATATACACCAAATTGGTTATCATTCTTAGTTGTAAGAAAAATGGAAAAAGACCGATATTTATCTTCAGTGAATATTTAGTCACAAAGAACTCAATAAACATGATATAAATTAGGTATGACGAAGGTGACCATTTATTTTTTTCCTCAGGTTGGGATGTTTAACAATTTTAGGCAACTGCTAGGCTTTTCCTCGGATGACTCTTCATCCAAAAGCTCACTTCTTTGCATTGAAAAAGGCATTCCTTGTAACAACGAATCACGTGTCTGCAGTAATTTGCAAATTTTGTGCATTATAACCTTGGTATGTCATTCATTTAACTGCAAGTGTTTTAAAAGAAAGTCACATATTTTTAACAGTTAGTGATTATTATAGAAAAAAAATTTGAAATTAACGCTTAAAAAAGAATTGATGTGGTGTTCTATTTTTTAACACACAAATTAGCTTGAGTACATTTGGTGCTGTTTTTAAATAAGGATAGAATTATTGGTAGTGCTCATGCAATTTAGTTTCACAATCAACATAGCTTTAAGAAGTACGATTTTCAACTGTGCCATTTCAATAGTCCACAAATCTTGCACAAGCAAAAGTACTCTTTCTACCAGTGCAGAAGGGCCAAAAAGCATAAAATTTATTCAATAAATGTGTAACAGTTTGCATGATTCAAGTCATTGGCTGGAAAATGTCCTAACAATTCCAACCGACGACTTTTGTTTTAATGATTCCTCACATTTCATCCTGTCGCTGCAGAAAATCAGACACTTCAGCACCCCACATTAAAATACAGGGACAATGGGACAGACTACCCAAAAGCAAGATGAATGCATGGGTACCCTAATGGGAGGTCACAGTTACCTCCAAAAATTTATTCGACAAATTTTATCTTGCGATTCTGCAAATTCAGAGCCTGCACTAAAAAACTAAAATCTTCAAAAAAAAAAAAAAAAGTTCATAATGATCTTTTATCATTTGGTAAAATTTGAAGTTTCATTCGGTAAATTGAAAATTCCCCCATTCCCAAAAATTTCAACTCAGGGTCCCCTTGATTTATGGTCACCTCACGCATGACATACTACAGTACATTTCTAGGTCATAAAATTCTTATTAAAACTCAATGCCCTGAAATTTAAGCAATGGAGAAGATGCATACGTGTGACGGAATAATGATGCTTTTCTTGCGTTTAAAATTAAGTTGCATAGATATAAGTTTTATGAGCTGCCTCTCCCTAACACAGCACAATTTTTGTCTTAGTTATATGGCAGCAAGAGTTAGAATATACTTAAAAATTGAAAATATGATTCTTTAAAAGGATTTAAAACAATAGCATATTGTTTTAATTTATGCCATTTTAGTGACAAAAAAAGTTTCAATAGTGAAACTATGCAAATTTTTGTCTTAGTCATATGGCAGCAAGAGTTAGAATATACTTAAAAATTGAAAATATGATTCTTTAAAAGGATTTAAAACAATAGCATATTATTTTAATTTGTGTCATTTTAGTGACAAAAAAGTTTCAATAGTTAAACTATGCATACATATATTTATATCTCTGTACATGGGAAGTAGGGCACTACTGTCTGACCACGGACGAGATCAAACATCCAGCATCTATTAGTATTCTCCTTGCATTAGCCACTAATATCCCAGTTACAGGTATACTATGATATGCGTGTGTGTTCACTGTACGTAAAATAAGATCAGATTTCAGTAAAATTCATTTAAAAATAATGCATTTTAATATTTTAAACAAAGACTAATTTGAGAGAGTACAAAATAAAAGTTTCTTAAATGCTGACCACTAAAATTTGAAAAAAATTTTTTTTCATTTTGCTACTTCGAACTAGATTCATTCTGTTGCATATGAAGAAATTTCTTTTTAAGTACAACTTAATGACACGTGTAACACAGATGAAGGAATGGTTTTTTAGCTCTTTATAAATTACTTCATCATACACTGAAAAGTGCAATTCTTAACTAGAATGTATTGTAAGCAATTCAATTTTTGACACAGTACATATACTGTAATTTTAAAGTTGAAGTAAACATTTACATTCATTCCATAAAAAAAATAAAAATATATATAATCTCAAATTATAAACAAATAAAAAAAGCTATAACAAACAAAAACTTAATCATTCTATGTGTATGTGTACAGATATATAAATATATATACACACACAAGATCAGAGATCTAAAAACTTTCGACATATTTGGCTCTGCTACAGAAAAAAAAAAAGCTTGGCTGACATATACAAAAGTCCATCAACAAATCTCTCCAGTTTTGATTACATCAAAACATTTTGGCTATTATGAATTTAATTTACAATTTTTCCAAAGATTCATTTGAACAAGGGGGAAATCTGTTTTAAATGAAGTAGTAGCACACTGCTGAGCGCAATAAAGAAAAGAAAAATGAATGAAATCAATGAAATATAATGGCTAAATGATCTTTAAACACCATTTTAAAAACTTTTCATAAACAAAAGCAATGAGTAAACAAGAGGACTCATAATTCCCGACACAACTTGGGAAAAATTAATACATATGCTTAACTAAACAATAAATTTAGACTTAAGTTCTTCATTCAAAAAAAAAAAAAAATGTTGAACTAGTTATTTTACTCTCTTAATTCGAAACTGAAATGAGAAGTAAATGAAAACAATTAGAAAAATTAACACTAAAACTCAAATAGACTTATGTTTCTAAAAATCCAAATTTAAAGCTTCTAACAAGCTTGTTGCTTGATATAAAAAATAAAAATAAAAAAAGAAAGTGAGAAAGAATGAAAGAAGAGAAAAAAGAAGAAAGAACACAGTTCCTCACTTTGGTTGTCATTCAGAAAAAAATCTGAAAATATCTTGTTGAGTAGTGTCTAAACAGTTTTGACCATTGAAAAAATTAATGGAGGATATCTTTTCTGAAGGCCTGGGAGAGGACCACAGTGAGGGAGGTCAAACATCGAGAAGGGATAAATGAAGGGAGCGAAGACTTCCATTCGTGAAACAAAGACACCAAATCACATGATAGGTTTTAAAGTGAAGCATTGGAAGAAATAAGGTTTCTTTCGCTAGTTTCATGCAAAACGTGTCAACCATTCGTCGCCGTTAAGTCACGTGACTTGAGATCTTTACCCAATCTTTTGCTAAGTCAATGATTGGACTTGCTTCCTCCATTTAGAATTCCTGCTCTAAGAGGTCAACCCTCCAGAATCCTTCGTTTTAATACATTGTCAATCCTAATATGATGGTTTATATAAAGATATAAGGCCTGTTATGATACATCCTCTCCCCCCTATACACAAACAGAAAGTAAAATGTGGTTGTTCTAGTAGCTTCAGTTGTACTACCATTGAAAAAGATTTACGTACATTAAATTTAACAAAATTTTGGCCCATTTATAGATTTTTTAAAAATGAAATAATATGAACACACTGTTATATAACATAGCTAAGTACCCTACACTATAGCTAGCTTAAATTTGGGCGTTTACCAATCAAAATATTGGTTAATATTTCAGCCAAAATTTTTTGAATATAAGCAACTGAAAAGTTATGTGGACATGGATTATAGCCAAATAGCACCTATAGCAAGATGAAGAACATCTGCAAGTTATCAAGACTACAAGGAGCATAAGAGAAATCACTTCAAGCCTTCACAAGATTTACAAAAAAATGCACACATTTTCAACAATGTGTGCATTTTTTTGTTCAACAACACATTAGCAAAAAATGTGCACATACAGGTAAGCAGAAACCCATTTTGTAAGAACTGTTGGCCCCTCAGGTTTTCATAGTAAAAACTCGATTACCAAACACAATTACTTCAAAATTTATACATATTTCACTTAAACAAAATTTTTAACAGTTCACAAGATAGGCATGAAAGTTGAAAACCATATTGATAAAATACTGACACTTAAAACTTAAACATATTTCAGAGTCGTTGAAAAACTTGTTAAAGGTCAAACAATCAAGAAAAAATATATTTGCACTACTAACAGTTCAATTTCGGAACTTTTAATTAAAAATCGCCAAAATTTTAATGGTCATTAAAATTAACTCGAAAATATGATAGCATTTTAAAACCATTTTGAGATCAGAACAGGAAAAAAAAGGGCAAATATTGAAAAAAAAAAAAAAATACATATATGATTAATAATCTTATTTGAAAGTATAAGTTCCTTCAAAAAACACAATGGCATCATTCAACTGCAATTTGCCAATGGTACATAGTTAGACAAAAATATAAAAGTATAAAGTTTAAAATCAGTCAAAACTTGAAAATGTTTAGATAATAGATTCAAGGTTCATTTACAAATTTAACTTATTAAAAAAAACTATTGAAAGTGATTATTAATTTTCTGTTTTTTGTCAAAGACCCTAAATAAAATAAAAAAATAAATAAAATCAAATAAACATAACATTACTGAACAAAATAACAATACTGTTAAGTAGCACAATTGTGAATAATAAATAAGAACAGTTTTTAGGTAAGAACCTTAGGTCAGATAATCGAGATTTTACTTTGACAAGTTGCCACAACAATTTAAAATTCAACAACAAGATGTACAACTTTAGGATTTTGAAGCTTTCAGAATACACATCTTGAGGGTATTAGCAAGATGGGAGACGTCTACCACGCTATCAACCATTTCCTGAACCGCAACAACGGAAGGAAATTCGGCTGCTGCCTTTTTAGTATTACCCACTAAAGTTTTAAGCGAGTCACATAAACTGTTGGAGTTGTGCATTACTTGCGTTTTGAGCTCGGGGTTATTCAAGTTACGATGCACGGTATCTCCAATGTATATTAGCTTGTGCGCCCCTATTACTATGAATTTGCTGTGCCCCACAAACACCTTCGGAGGCTGGTTATTCTTAATGGTCATCAGGAAGGCATCAATGGCATTAGTTAAATGCATGATATGTGTTTCTATCTGCGAACCATAAAACAAAAGAAGCTGCAAATCTTTTTGGTCTAAAGGCGAAATGATCTTCTCGATGATTTCAGGAACATTCTCAGAGTGGCTGACTACCGGCACTTCCGACTGCTTCACGAGTTCGTCGAAAGACTGACACATATCTTTGGGCAGAGCAGCCTTGATGGATTCGTTTTCCCTTTCAACCGCTTCTTTTGACTCTAAATTCACATAATCGTATTCGTTGAAATACTCCCCACTGTGCTGAGTCTTTAACAAACCTGCTGGAGTAGGCGGCAGGGGTCTCTCCTGTAGCTTATTTCCTTGCTTGTCTGAAGAAAGTTTGGCTTTTAAATCTGGCTTAGGAGCTACAGGTGGCTTTACTTTTTCTGAGGTTACCTGGCTTTTAAACAACAGTGTAGAATTCCCTTGTATTAGAGAAGCGATCTGACGAACATCTTCAACGAGATTTCGAGCACAAGCAACCAAAGTATCTAATTCATCCGGTGCGTTAGACTCATCAGAATATGCCAACTTTGAAGCAACCCATCTTTTTTCGTCTAATGCTTGAACACAGTTCTTAACAGTAGAACACGATTCTTTTATGGGAACAGTTAGTTTATTTAACTTAAAGCAAAGACTTTTGTCAGCAGCATGGGCAGAATTGGCTAAAGCCCCTCTAGCAAAATTATACAGATCCACCAAGGAGCTCTGTAACCTGTGACACACTGTTTCAATTTCACTTAACTTCGCCTCCATATTCTCATACTTTCTCCATGTTGTGCTAACAAAGCTGAAAAGTTTCGATATAGAACTTTGAACTTCATGCTGGTACTTCATGAGCACCTCAACAGCAGATTCGCGGTCCAATAAAAGCTCAGAGCATTCGGAAAAGTCATCTAAACTTTTGTTTTCAGAAAGATTTGAACCGGCAAGAGCAATCTGACCAACTGAATCAACAACATCAGTTTTGGGTATTGGACTAGTATCTCGTACAGCTTGAGGAGGTACGTCATAAACTCCTGCATCTACGCCGAGTTGTACTTTAACTGGTTTTGAAGGAGTATCATAAAACTGTGCTGGCATATTGCTTGAAGGTACATCGTATGTCTCTTGTGTACCACTAGTCTGGTAAGGCACACTGGTAACTGTATTGCGTAATTGTGCCAATCGCGGATCATTTATCGGCTGTGGTTCTGGAGGAATATCGTAGAGATCACCTGGATGTTGCTCCATACTGGAACGATTAGAACCACCAACACTTGAAAGAGATAATGTTTCAATACTTGAATGACTTCCAGAAGGGGATCTGAAAGATGAGCTACCTGATGTGTCACCACTGGAGCGACTAAAAGCTCTGCCATCATAAATGGGAGGACTATTCTTAAATGCAGAGGGTGGAACATCATAATTATCAGATATAGTGATAATATGGGAAATATTATTTCCCACATTCTCTGCAGGTCGGGGTATATCATAAGCATTACTTTGTTCAGCACTTGGGATATCATAGTCATGGATATTAAGGGCATCGTTAGAAATAGCTGCATTGGATTTTGGGGAATCGTAGACAGATGCGGCTGGTAGAGGAGATCGACAAGGATGAGGCTTAGGTTCATCATACGCTTCCATTCGAAGAGGTTTCGTAGCTGGAGGAGTATCATAGCTGCCTGAAAGAAAAATGACCAAAATGACTTAAAACTATTTAAATGCAAAATTAACCAGCTGTTTTAAAAGGAATGAAATTATCGATAAAAATTTTAATGTTTATACAAGAGCATAAACTTTATACTGACAAGCCAACAGATATTCAACAGAAAATTCCAAATAGTAAACAGTAAAGTTAAAATAAAAACACACACATACATAATAAAAATAAATAAATAGATACATGTTCAAACAAAGATTTTTTGATTCTATTGTTTCAATTCTAATGGAATTTTTAAGACGCTTATTGTAAAATGTTTATTTATTTTTTTTTGGACTACTTTCCAAAACCAGTTACATGGTTCATACACAAAATTGAAATTTTTTTTCAAGGAGTATTCAAGGATAAATAAACTTTCTCAAGCTCTAGTTAGGACTATTTGAGAGCGCGAACTTTTCTACAATAATAAAATAATATGTTTTGATTTGGTTCCAGTTTGCATAAAAATTTTAGCATTAGACAAAATCTTTTACACCACACTATTAAGGATTCAAAATAATATTTAATAGTGTGGGCTGTAGGAATTACATTGACTACCACTGACCTAAAATAATAACAGAAAAGTCATGTTTTTAATAATTAAAGCCAAATGTAGTATAGAATCAGTAATTTAAAAAAATTCATTTCAAAATTTTACTGCAACTGCAATTAAGAAATATATGATGCGATGCTTTACCAATGCTTATTCGCTTGATGCAAGCCATGAGTTTTGAAGTGCATTTGAGTTTTGCATCTTATTATGCACATTGAAATCATTGTCATTTGTGATTCAAGGCTGCCAATATTTGAACATGCGAATTTGGCAAATAATGGTGCTAATTGCTGTGGTTAATTATTTCCTAACTGAAATTTAATAAGTTAGTTTAATTTAATAAAATTAGTTAATGAATTAACTGTTAAAATGAGAAATAAAAAAAGCAGATTTAATGTTGCATAGCTTCCAACTTTTAAAATAATTGAAAAGAATTTAAAATGCAAAAGGATTGAAATCTCAAACACTGCTTGCACTTTTCGGCAAAGCAAGAACTCGATGTAGGCAAGTTTTCAAAAATAAGATTTTTATTATATGAGTTACTAATTGTAAAAATTCAGTTAGTGGCAGTCATACTTTTGTAAGTCCAAAAAGTAAGACTGCCACTGTCTAATTTGACGTCTGGTTTTCAGAAAAAGAAAAAAAAATCCCAAAGTAATCGAAATTTTATAAAAAAAAAAAAAAACGTTGGTAGGGTAAAAATACGATTGATCTGATTGATCTGAGGAACTTCGCAAAAAACGGCAGCAAAAAAAGGTTTGACAAGTTTTTTTATGTATTTTTTAAAAATAAATCACAAAATTCAAAGACTAAAGACACATTCTGACGTTTTTCAAGGTTTTATAAAAGCACTAGCCGCCTGCGGCGACCAGCTGGTTCGCCTTCTTACGCCATTTGCTTTTCTGTGCAAGCAGTCACCTACGGCGGCTGTTTGGCTAACTTGTCATTTACCTTTTTACTTCAAGTTTGCCGCCTTCGGCGGCTGTTTAAATAAATTTGGCAGCAGTATTAATTCATCTCTATCTTTTTTTTGTGCCATTCACACTTTTACGCCAAGATTGCCGCCTTCTCGGCGGCTATCTACCTTTAAGATCTATCTCTAAATTTTCTTGTCCATCTCTATTTATTTTAACCTCCCCGCCCATTTCCTAATAAAAACAATGATCACTCAAAAAACCGCTTTTTTTATTGAAATAGAGCAAAAAAAAAAAAAAAAAAAGCTCAAATTCCCCGTAGTGTGCAAAAAGTAGCGTTTGACGAAGATAAAAAAATCTCGCTGTTTTTATTGAATTAAATTCACACCACTATGAAATGTAACGTAATATAGATACAGCAAAAGGTCCAGCTTGGGGGGGAGGGATGGAAAAACAAATAAATGCAATCCCTAACTAAAACAAAAAAAGTAAAGGAAAAAAGCTAGCGCTGCCTGAAGAACAGCTGCCTGAAGAACACGTGGTCATCACATCATAAAATGTAGAAGTAAGCTATATAGCAAAAAAAAAAAAAAAAAAACATTGCTTGCGATTAAGATTCCATCGATTAAGATTCCATATCGAATCGAAATTCAAGTAGTGACGTCACAGGTATAAAAGATTGAAGAACGCTTTTTTCGAATGATGCGTGAAAAGACATGATGCGTTTGTTCAGCATTAAAAAAACTGTAAAAAAAAAAAAAATACTATTGCATATATTTAAGAATTTTTTTTTCTGAAGAGGGAGAAATGTTTTTACTACTACCAACTTAAATTTTAGAAATGAGGCTTAGATTCTTCTCGCAGAATGACATTAGAAAAAAATAAAACCCAGGAAAAAATGCAAATTAAAGGTTTTTTCAAAAATTCATAAAAAATACAAAAATTGCTCAATCTTCAAAATTTTTCCATTCATCATATTTAAAATTAAATTTTCTACACTATAGTATAAAAAATATTTGTGTGGTGCGATTGGTTCGGGATCTGTGGGGTAAAAAAGACTAAAAAGTGCAAAAAAAAAACACATAAAACATTAAATAACTTTTTTTCCAATTAAAATATCAAAAATCGAAGCCCGAGGTGCACATCTTCGGCAAAAACTGTACCTGTACACCAAATTTCATCTTTCTAGGCCTTACCGTTTTCCTAGGAAGCCCGCCACACACACACACACAAACATCTTATTTTATTATATGTATAGATACAAACGATGAGTTAGAAATTTTTTAAGATACGGTTGATGTCAAAAATTGTTACCCTTATTCTGTCAGGGATTTTATAGGCTGATTTCCTCTTTTTAAGGGGATTTTTTAGAGAAGTTGTTCTTTCTCAAATGGAGAGCTTTGTGGTTTGCTTCAAGCAACCTCAGTTAATCTCTCCGTCATGTAAGAAGTGAGGCCCAGACTACGTGGGGCAGTTTGAAAGGATTGGGACTTTTAAGGGAGAGATGACTTTGTTTAAAAACTGTTATCATAACTCGAATGGGGATTTCTAGGGACTAATATCCTTAATCTAATCGATATTTTAGGGATTGTTATTATTGAAATAGGAAATTTTACACTGAATTTCTCCTCTTTAATTTGGCTGTGTTGAATATGTGATACTTGAAAAAGCTTTTATTTTCAAGTTATGAGCTGTCCATAAATGATGCCTCACTTTTTTTTCTCCTATTTTAGAATATTGTAGAATTTTCCCTTTATCAGAAAATGTCACACTAAACCTTACCCTCCTCCCTTTGTCATATGTTACATTATTTTTAATGAATATATTCTAAAAAAAAAGTGTGTGATGTCACACTTCTTGTTCCTTCCTCCCTCCCCATTGTCGCAAACTGCCACAATTTCACCCCCCCCTCCCTCAAGAGCATGGTATCCCGTATCCATGGTGGACAGCCCCTTAGACGTGCAATGCAGTTAGTCACTTCTAGGCAGTAGAAGGGGATGGAGGAAATGCCATTTATATATATGCCACTCTCAGACTTTCCTTTTGATAGACTCCCCATTGACCTCCTCTTCAAAACCATTTGGGGCACAAGCATAATTTGACATTATTCAGTTCAATGGCACCACAATATATATATATATATATATATATATATATATATATATATATATATATATATATATATATTAGTCCAGTCAATAGGTAGAAAAAAACGGGCTTGCCTTACAAAAAATGGGGTCAAAGATTTTATTTTTTGAATTTGTGTATACTAGTGCCAATATGAAAAAACCAAGTTATCCAACACGAAAGACCTCGAGAGAACTTTTGGGGGCCGAAAACCCCCAAAAATTTGTGACATTTTGTAGAATTTTCAAAATATCTCAAAAATGGTTAAAATTACAAAAAAACTTCCAACACAAATGTTAAAGAGGATTAAATTTCCTTCAACTTTTGTCATTACAACATTTTTGTAGCATGAAAAGCAAGCGAGTTACAGCTTCTTGAAAGTCACACTTTTTCTGAACCCCTCCAACGAAGTGCGTGAAAGCGCATCGGATAACGGAGGAAAAAAGGAGAAACGCCGGCAGTCTGACCTTGGAAATCATTTGTCTTTCACAGCTGAGGGTAAATGCCTCCGTTCCCTTTAATTTAAACAAAACACCCCCATTCCATCCCCCCTTTTTTTTCTCCAAATGAGATGAATTGACTCAATAGCTACTCATGTTGGTCACTTCAGGGTTTGAGCGAGAGTATGTTTTATCAATTTGTGTGTTCTGAATTACAATTTTTTTCCTAGAAATGATTACGCCTGACCAAGATGTTTTTTTTAAATTATTATTATCATTATTATTTGCGAAATCAGTTTGCATGAATGCGAAATAAAGATTGTGAAGGAGAAGGGAACAGAAAATCTTCAAAGATGCAGCGCAAAACGGCAAAATGAAGAACATCAGCGTTTTTTGAAGTTCTTAAAAGAAGTGACAATTCACACTGCCTGTCACAAATGCTATATCAATGAGCAATCAATCTCTTCCCTTGAAGTAATGGTTGAACCTAACATGTTAACTAAATTCCTTAAGAAAGATTTCTGGCAAATTATAACAAAAAGAATTGTCTTATTCTACTTCTTGAGACATATTTCGAAGAGTGTGGCATTGAAGTCAGGCAGACTCAAGATGATGCCGACTCACTCACTTACTGCTCTTTCAAAGGCAAAAGAAATTGAAAAGGTTGTTATAGTGAGCGAGAGGACTGATGACAGCTTTAGGACAGCCTTTCAGCAACTTGTTCTTTTAAAACATGGAAGAGGGAATGCTTGTGATTTTTTTTTTCCCCACTAAATCTTTAAAGTTTGACCCCAGCAATATTCTTTTCATCCATGCGTCTAGGGTGTGATACGACTTCGGCAATCTTTGGCCAAGGCAAAATTAAGTTGTACAAAATAGTCAAAAAAAAAAAAAAAAAAAAAACCTCCTGAAATTAAGGAAGCTATTGAAGTATTTATGGACCGAATCTGTCATCCTGTTGCCTTCCTTAGCTGCAGCTGGAGAAAACATTTTGCAAATATTATACATAGGTGACGTAAAGTATTTAAACCTATCTTTGGATACTTTGCAATTTAATCTTTTTATGAAACTAGTATACAGGGCTAAGATAAATCTTGCATGGCTACCTCCAACGTGCGGGGAGGGGGGGGGGGGATGTAGGACGTTATCACTCATATCGGTTCTACCACCAAATTCAAAGTTGGTTGGGCAACATAATTGAACCAGAGAAATGGGGTTGGGAACGCAGGACGCAAGGTCTAATGCATGTTGACACGAAAAGAGATTCAGTTACTCAGAATCTTTTGAAGATTGTACCTTGTACCTGCAAGAAAAATTGTACTGGAGCCTGTTCTTGTCACAAGGCAGGTTTAAAATGCTCCAGCACGTGCAAACACTGCAGTGGCACAAATTGTGAAAATGTTGCAGAAATTTCATCTTTGGATGAGACTGCTGAAGAAGATAATTTGTTCCAGGAGCTTTTGGAATTTCCGCAACAAGGAGATGAACAATTAAAGGACCACAGCTTCTTTCTACCCCCTACAGATTCTGAACTGGGAGAACCTGGACCTTCAAAACGGCTTCGAAGAAGATAAACAGCGTATTTTGTTGTTATTTCTCTATTTGCTTTAAGGTCGAATGAATCTCTCTGTAATTTAGATGTATGTATTAATCTTCTACAGTTGGGTTTTCATTTTGTAAGGTAATTCTTTTGGGTTTTTCATGCCTCAAAAAGTCAGTTTCCGCAGAATTTTTTCAAAGTGTTCATTACGTATTACTATTGTACCTTTATTTATTCATTTTTATGTCTATTGTTTGCTTATTATCACCCTAATATTTATGAATTCACATTTATATTCGAATATTGCATTTTCGCTTGTAATAGAATAGATGGTACGAATTATGTGCTTTAAATGAATGAGAAGATTTTGTAATTCAATTACAAACTGCAATATAAATCATATGTTATTGGAGTCTGACTGAAGACTACCTCTGTCAGACTAGAAATATTAGTTCGTGAGCGTTGGGGGAAGGTTTATTATTATTATTGTATCAGAGCATAGGATGCATGACTGTGTTGATTGTTTTGCTTATTAGCTGCCTATTATTCATTCCTTCACATCAATATTTAAAAATCGCATCTTTGTTTGCAATAATTAGACTAGAATGTACGAATTATTATCCCTCAAATGAATGTATATATTGTGTATATCCGGTTACAAACAACAATATATCATCTATTATTGGAGTCTGATGAAGACTACCTCTGTCAGATCAGAAAAGTTAG